>NW_019211458.1:21567031-21709384 GCF_002443255.2 Varroa destructor | reverse complement strand
TATATATATATGTTCAATTTTTGTCTTTAAAATAGGATCCATGATAATCGAAAGTAGAGAGACCCAAATGTCATGTAGACAGTTTGCCATTATCATTCACACAACTCTTCGTTGCCTCCACAATCCAAATAAAGAGCGCGCTTAATGCTTGCTGAAGAATTTCGAAGACTCGTTGTTTAAACAGGAGAAAGATCTCGTGCTTCTTCTCAAAATCAGAGAAAGACCGTACTCATTTTTGCTATGTACAATACTTACAGCGACGAGGATGATGTCGACCATAACAGTCAACAATTAGAAACGTGACAGTCATAGTCCGTAATAGCCTCAGTCACCGTGCGCTTTTGTCGGGTTGACAGACATGGCAAAAGATTCAACTCTTGACCGTCTCTCTTAGGCTAACTTCCGCCCGCACCTGACTCTTAAGTTTGGTCGAGCAGATTTGTTGTCCCGTTGCACGCTCCGCTATTATCACTCTGTATGCAAACCGTGAAGAATTAGTATGGAAGTTATCCAAGAGCAGCCACGGTATAAGTGGGTCCATGTTAGTGTCCCGCCAAAGGGGAGACCAAGAGCAGAGTTATGTTACAGAGTCTCGATTCCCGATAGGAAGGTCTATATGTCACGTTTTTTTTCTATTGGTTGTTAGGTATTCGGTTTGCTGCATCAGTAAGACATGGACCCGCTCTATTTGCACCCTTTATAGACGAAGAGACGTGTAAAACGTGTTGTGCCTGCAGCGGTTAGGGCATCGTCCTGTTGTTATAGCTGCTACCTCCATTGTGCAAATTTTGTTCTATGCGTAGGAAGCGGTATCCTTTTCCCACAGTTATGGTCGCTGCTACAACTGTACCAAGTGCGATGGGAAAGCATAAAAACGCTTCTAGAGAAAATTCCTTCAGCCCACAGGGCAAATTGACCCCTTGATTAGCATTAGCCTGATGAAATACACACAGGGCACTACCGATTAATCCATCCCACTCGGCAAAGCAGAATACGTCCTTTGCGAAATTTCACTGTGGCTTTTTTTCTAAGATCTAATGCTTCATTTTTACCTCATCTACTTTCTAATCAATGATACAACAAGTCAGTATTTTGCTTTTTGCCATCGTTTGCTTAGATTTTTTTTTAATTATAGCGAAGTGCCATAATTTGTTTAGGAATACATAGAAAAGAACGTAAGCAATGTTAGTATAATGTTCAAACCTCTGTGAGGCCAGCGTACTATAAAAGGCACTAGACCCGCTCTATTTTTATGTTGTGAGAGGCACTAGCGCAGAACATTCTGTAGCCGATGAGTTTCTATATATTAGTAGAGATTGTACTACTGCAGATAAAAGCCTGCACACAGATACACTTACACATTCATAAATACAACATAAACCAACAAGTATTAATGCACGGGTACATTTTAGTTGATTAATTTTCCTGAATGGGCCTATTAACCCGTAGATTTTTTGTTTCTTCCACGCCTGTTTGTACTTCCAACTTAGAGAAAATCTTTCTGATATTTGCATTAGGCAATTATCGGGCCGAATAGACAGTAAATTATATTTTGCAACAGGTAAATTTAAACGCGTGTCGCTAAAGCAATACGCGGCAGTACCATAAGATTTTATTTATGGCGCGTGATTGCTATTGTATAATTAATATAATACTGTTTTCTGTTCAGCGTTGTTGTCAGGTTGCCGTGTTGTCTTTGTTGTCTATGCTGCGCTCGCTAGTTCACATCTGGCTAGGACCATTTCATCTTTTCTACGACGTTCCTTCGCTTTTTTTATCCATGTTACATAGCGGACACGGGTTTCTGCTTTTTGTCCTGTCATCCACCGCAGCCTTCCTACGCCGATCTCAAACCGTATGCTGAAGTCTACTTATTAGATATGTTTTGCGATCGAGCGGCCTTTTGTATTCAGAAAAGAGTTTCCTGGGGGGGGGGGGGGGTCGCTGATTTTTGTTTTTGTGGTTATCCTTTTACTGTTGATAGTGCCATCGCTGTCTTTTGTGCCGCTGCGGTTGCGGGTGGAATGGTTGCAGATTGGTTTACTTTCGGGCTCTCTTTCGTTCCCCAGCTTCCGGCCTCAACGCCCACTTCAGCTAAAGTGGTCGTAATGCAAGTAGCGATGAATGCAACATATGGCGGGCACACGTTTCATGCGCCTTCTAGTTGCTCTCCAAACTAGAGTACTAGTAAATGTTTAAATTTAGCTTAGCAGTAACTTTAGCTCTTGTGCGTTTCGCCGTTATTGCCATCGGAGTGGTGCCGCTAAGCAATGGTCTGCGAAAGTCTGGATAGCGAAAGGCTGTCATGGTAAGGCCATGGGCCTTAAGTGTGCCATCGTATTTTAGCAATGCCTTAGCAGCGCCTGCATAGGTGTACGTATAGAGATATGTAAGCTTATTTGGCTTGCCGTCTAGCAAAAGGCTTCTCCCTGTCCACAAAAGAGAAGATGTGTAAGTTAGTGGTGGTCGATGTGGGTTTAGCATCAGCCGGACCCAAAGCCACAACGGCAAGATTAAGTGCCATAGCGGCTTCAGCACAATCGACCGCTCTCTCCCTGTAGTAATTGTCGGTGAGTGGCTAATTGGCGGCAGCGACAGCAATAACATGATCCACAGAACAAAGCTTTATATATCAGCGTTAAAAGCGATAAATAAAAAAGAGAACAAAGACATGATGAGCGCTGATGGCCTAAGTCTGCGGTGCTTCGACCATCTCTGCCACAGCAACAGAACGTACTTTATGTATCAAACGAACGACTCGCCATGCCACCCGTTCACATGCATATAAACTCACTGACACCATGTCATTGGAGCTGACGTGGGGTTAGGCGCTCGACAGCGCAAAGGTGGACGAGAATTAGGAGTGCGTCGAGGCTCAACGTCCTCGTACTGCCATCGTGTCCTCAAATCCCTCACTACCTATCTCGTCTTTTTCCGCATCTTCTTTGTCGGTACTTCAGAACCTATAGCGGCAAGAGCCCATTCGTCCGTCTTTCCTCTCCACCAAAATTCAGTTACTTGTACTGGTCCCGCTGATTTTCCCGTCTTCATCTTTTTAAATGGAAGAGGGTAGGCCTGAAAGAGTTCTCCTTCGTATTCCATCAAATGCTTGCTTTTTGGTAGATCCCTATCTACTGTTTTCAACCTTTTTTTCTTTCTTACATGCCCGTTCTGTGTGGAGCCGATTTTCGCTAACATCCAGACTCGTTTAGTTAGAGAACAACAGTCGTTCGCTTACACGGCCATTCACCACTAATTGGACGGGCCAATAAGAGCACCATGAAGAGGCCAAGATGGAAAAGAAAAAGATAACTCATCCGCAACGGATAATAACGGTTTTTTTTTTTCTTTTATAATGAACGCTGGCGAAGACCGAACCACTTGAGAAGACCAGAAGCGGAAATGAGGACAAAAAGTTCTGTCTAAACGGGAAAATAAATAATAATTTTAGAAGAGTGCGCCTGATGAGAAACGCAGCGTTAACGAAAATGTCCACAAGATACGATGAAAGAAGTTATCATACTTCGCCAAAGCTATCATTGCCTTAAAAATCAAACCTAATCGGCATTACGCCAAAAAATCTGTTACACTACTAATAATAAGAAAATGGCAGCGTGAAAAAAATTGAACATTTACATTTACTGCGTATGACGCGACACACTGATGCATCAAGGTTTTGATATCTGCTATCTTCTAATCTTCATTTTACCAATGGTCATATATATGGCTGTTTCCTAAACATAATTCCGTTGCCGTTCTGTCCGAATAACGAAATTCCCGAATTCGGATTTAAAAAAAATGAACTGTTTTTTTCAAAGCGCAATAATATTTTTAATAGAAGATTAAGAAACCTTGAGAAGTGACTAGAAAGTAACGAGCAAATTTTGTTCTGTGATTTTATTTCAAATCTCAATTTTTTTTACTATCTTAAACTTATTTTTCTTTGTTTGAATAAATTTCGCTGTTTCTTCTTCAGTTTTTAATAGCTGTCTTCATATCTTCTTTTTTTATAAGTTAGTTATCGTATGCGCGTGAATTTTTATCGTAAGTGTAAGTTTCACTTTACAAACATTTGTCATTTATTCAATTTTAAATCAAGGCATTTTTATAATTCGGGCAAAATTAGGACAAGAAGGGTTGTAGACGAAAAAGGGATACCCGACATCATATAATAATGTGTCATTAGTGAGCGGCACACTGATAAAAAAACAATAAGCAAAAATCGCAAGAACTTATATATAGACGCAATGTTTTAATTATAATAACCAATTAAATGGTACACTATTACATTACGGGTATGTTTGAAAGGTTTACGGAGACACCCTAAAATTGTTTGGACGGTAACACGTAGTCCGGATATAATAACCCAGTTGTCTATATATATATATATATATATATATTTGATCAGAATAAGTAGACACGGCTCCACTGAACAGAACAAGTGTAGGACGAGACCACGTCGTATATTTACGAATATTAGTTTTTGCATATTATTAGCGATCGCTCATATCTGTCGATTTCTTTTTCAATATAACCGGTACTGGCTACTTTAGATCTGAATTGACATATTTTCTAATTCAGGACAATGCAGGTACTGTTTAGATAAGATAAAGCAGTCTGAAGTTATGCAACGCGCCCGTGTTCTAAAAGGGGTGGTTTAACCCTTACAGAAGTGGCAATACTGTTCTGTCCGCCGAAAAGTACTTGTGCTGCTATAAAAAGCAACGCTAAACTTGAAAGATGAAAAGTTTCAACCCTTGATACGCTAAAAAATAAGAGAAAATTGTTATCTCTGATGTCGTCCGTAAAAAATTAACGGTTTGAGTCGATGAGACCAATGGATAAGTAGGCCCCTCAACGAAAACAGTATATTGAGCTAATGAAAACATTGTGGAGTCAACATGTTCTTCTGACTCTTTTCAACTCCTGTATATCGCTGCAGATAAAATACTCAGTGCTAGCACATAAACAGCTAGTATTTTATCAAGTACCTCAATAATACTTAGTAAAAGCGCCTTTAAACTAGAAGCTCATTATTGTAGCATGGCCCTCATACTTTTGAATAAAAATGTTCATCCTGAAGGTAGCAGTATAGCCGAGATGCATCTTGTTTTCATGTTTTGCCCTCAGGCTTTTTTCAGACAGTTCGCCCCTCAACGCAAAACTGTGAGTTTACCTAAAGAAGTATATTTACAGCACGCGCCTCGAGACACTTCAGTTAATAGGCAATCACAGCATCAGAAGTGTAGTCCGGGAAGCACAAGCTTCCTATTAGAGCTTATACGATGAAAAGTAAAACATCACATAATGAATTACATTTATATGATAATAATGTAATGCTAACATGTACAGATGCTCAAGATTGACCCACATATTGCCGAAGCGCCGTAAAGGAAACTACGGCTGTCGAGTATTTATAGCTCACATTGTAAGTGTCTGTGTTTACTCGATCGATCCTGTATTGTGCTTTCTTCAATTGTATCCATTTCATGACCGGGTTAATGATAATCTTCGTGACTGTCACAACCGATTAACTAGATGAACTCAAAGCAGCGTGTTAATATCATCGCTGAATATGTTGAAATAAAATTAAAGAAATACTTTAGCGTTTTTTTTTCTTCTTGCTTCTTGAGATCACGGCAAAACTTTTGCCGTGTTCCCTCTGATTTTTCGTTGTTGTTTTAAGCACTAACAAAAAAAAAGGCTCTATGATGTTAAAGAAAACAATCCGGTGAATGACTTCAAGTTATACGGCTTTAGGTCTACTAACATAGACTATTACTCTCTTTCCCTAGCCAATCTATCTCTCTGTCTAATCAATAGTCTACAAATAGAGCTATTTCTAAATGTAATGATTTAATTACTGGGACTGCTGCCACTATTTAAAAGTGTACAGCACAAATGCCTATTTTAAGTTCCAAGCGAGAACTCAATGGAACCCTCTGGGCCTTGATAAACACAAAACATTAATAATTAGATACTAAGTTGCTCATATCGATCCGATTTTTATACGAAACCACAAATTATTTTCTTTATCAATAGGGGTTGTTTATTGTGTGTAAAAAATTGTTTAGTTTCTAAAGTTATTGCAGCTAGCTGCAGAGCCCTTGCTTGAAAACAACACGCATCGAAGCATTGCACTGTACCAAAAGTAGATTTGTAAGAATGGAAGTTTTCTAATAACACTCGAAAACATAAAATACTATGAATAATGATTTCTATGTTCACTACACCCGTCCTTAACACAGGTCCTTATATGCTTGGCATTTTAATAACAAAAATAATTTCTGGATAAAAAGAAGGCCTTTAAATACAGCACGAGCCTAATCGATAACTACTTCCGAGCCGAACAAATTATACAGAAGCATTACTGTTATTAATAATAAACACTTTGCTAATTAGCAACTGTGTTTGCCTTTTTGTATGTAAGACACTATTACGATACAGATGCATCGGAGTACCCGTACGTTCTTTAATATACGGGTGAATAGAAAGGAAATGAACTGTTTTAACATAAAGCTTCAGATAGTGATGGGCTTCACTTCAGTGTGTCGCTCAAGAGGCATCTTGGCTGTTACTATCGTTCTTCAGGACGAACGCCTCCGCGTATCAAGTCCACACACTTTGCTCTGTACGGCATGCGTTATACAGCCTATATCATGCATCGGGATTTCAGGGTCCGTCAAACCCTGACATATTGTCAGAAGTTCCGTCAGCTCATATGCCCCCAGTGTAAAACCTGCTTGAAAGACAAGAAACTTGAACGAAGGCGTCTGGCTTGAGTTTGCGGCTTATTTGCATCAAGGCAAAAGCAAGCTGCGCTTTATGGCATGTTGTTAATAAAATACTGTCCAACCTTGCGTCCTAGTAGGCCATGACGAGGCAGTCTTACAGCTGCTAACAACATTTGTGATTTGTAGTTTTATGGATATAAATGCATCGAAAATGTATTACGCCTGATGTGTACCCGACTGTTTTCTTTCATAATATGAACCTATGAAATTTCCAGCGTCCCATCATTCCTATAAAAGCAGTCCGTTCGTTTTGTAAGCAAAAAATGACGACTCATTGAAATTCTGGTGCCTTCATTAGAGCCAATATAGGAGTGTTCTTATACGAAACCTTTTTAATCGAACTATAGAAAACTACTATGCATTGAAATACACTAATACACATTTCTCAGGACACAATTATTCAACGACACGCATCGCACACGTTGTCCTGCATCTTTGACTAGTTTGGGCTTGTACCATTGCATAAATCGAAATATCATCGAGACTAGCTATGATAGAAGCTTGACCTTAGTCTTTGACGAGTCAGTATATGGTACACACTATATGTCAAAGTCGCCCGCCTACCCCATGAGTAAAAACGATGCGTCGTGCGGCCCTTAAATGCTAACTAAGCGTATGTGATTGAAATTAGCCTACATTTGAGCTCTATCTTTATCATTACCCGCGATATTCAGTCTACAATATTATATATTCTCCTAGCCGAATCGAGGCATCGCAGATAGGTGAATGTCTACATAGGCAGTTTCCGATTGAAGACAAACCTTAAATATGCTTTGTATCTTCGTTCTAGAAAATCATTCTCTAGCAATTTCGCTGATCTCGGCTTTATCATAATTTGCGTGTCTACGCTGGCCATTGCGTCCGCTTTATGCCAGCCAGGTCATAGCTCCACCCTGCTTCTCACAGTCGCTGTCGTTAAAAAGGACTCGAAACGTGGGAGACAATGGGCGATGAGCTCTACGGTACACGCACATGGCTTCGGGCAACCGGATATCACTTAAATTTGCCATGTTGGAACTTTTTCTGCAGCACAAAGACGGCAGACACCAACGTTATCAACTGAGAACCATAGCGCGCAGGTGAATGATGTGGTGCGCGACATTTCAATGCAAGTTGTTCGAAACTAAGTTCAAGTAAAAAAAAAAAAGTTGATTTTTCGAGTGTGTGCTCTGAAGATCTTTGTTATGGCACTGGCTTCGTTTGAAAAGAAGTTTAACTGTGTTTTTAGTAGATTGTGAATAGGGAACGGCAGATATCAACTTTGGAACTGTGTCGTAGACTGGCTAATTTGGTTTAAAAGAAACTAATTCTTCGATTCGGAACTAAACCGCTTGTCAAAGCAATGGCTACATATATCTTTAACTCTACACATATACTGGACCCTATATTAGTCCCCTGCAAGTCCTTAGGCGAAATGAAGCCTACCATATTCGACAATGTTGGTGCATGTTTGTGGGTGTTTAATTTTAAGCGATTAAGGCACTATCAACTAAGGTAGTCAAATCATGAGTATAGTTAACGCATGCTGTTTTCTCATAGCGCTATTTTTAGGGATCATCACTAGAATATTTCTATGAATCTAATAGCTACGAAAGGTACCTACGCAAAAAGGAAGGTCCTGCACGCCACCTACTTCGATTAGGGAATTTCCATTAACGCAACTCGACGTATCGGCACACGAACCACCATAAGAACAGTTCCGCTGTTTTGAATCGGCCGTTCGTAATAAACACGGATACTCTCCTCATGCAAACTTTTCTTTACGCACAGCATCGCCCACATTATAGTTATAGCTCTCTACCTGATTCTACTTGACTCTCTATAGATTGTAGCTATATATGGTTGCGAAAAGGTACTAGCTAGTAGAAAATTGAAGCCTCGCAGTGCATCAAGAGACTTCAGCTTTCTTGAGTGTCCGAAGCACTGTTCAGTGGAACTCATCTTCACGTCCACCCCGTGCCAGACATGCCTACTCAGTAGGACATTCATGCAGACCCGGTGAGCAGGTACTCATTCAGGCTCAGTTAGTCCAGCGGCAATTTATCACGCTCGAACTGTCGTCCAAACTGGATTCAGAAAGAAATTTAGCGTACGTAAAATCCAATGGCTGGTTTGACTTAGCCTTCGATACTGGCACCAATGCTGGGAAGCCAGTAGGTGCCAGCCGCTGGGTTGATATGGACGCCCAGGACATCCATTAGGAGACACATACATGCTAGCTCAACTCACCAGTGCTATTGTTGTTGTTAGCCCTTACAGCTGCGTCAGCCCAGAAATACTAATTCAACGAGAGCGAGAGAGATAAACGATGAAACGTATATCATGTATCGAGTGACAAGCCAAAAGAGGATGCAATAGAGGACACGGAATATCGGCAGACTCGGAAAGCAGCTTCGGAAGTTCGGGGCAACAGGCTAACATGGATGTCTATAGCGCTCTAGCTTTCGAGTAGGCAACACGACGACTGCATGGTATAACGACGCCGCCGCCGCCATCGGTGTCGCCAGAACTAATAAGATTCGCTTGGTGCCACTGTAGTGAAACGAACCCGTCTGCCATTAGTATACGAGTCGAGCTACACCAGATTAGACAGCTGCTGAAAGCTTCGGTTCTCATTTACGCAATGGCAATCGTGTACAGTCTAAGCAGAACCGTCGTCGTTCACTTTTGATCGGCTGGTTTGGCTTTCAGGTGAACGGGGTAAGAGAACGCGTGTCCGCAAGCGATATGAAGCAATAAAATGAAATACATGTGTTTTTTTATATGACTCGCTAGCATGAGTCGCCAGTTGTTATAAAAAGGTAAATTTGCTACTCATCATATTACGCAAGTAACTTATGCAGATAGTAAATATTGTCTTGTATGTTGCCAAGAATAGTTGTGATTAGTTATAGTTTAAAAAAAGGAGGGCATAAAGGAGTAGCTCGAAAATATAGTTTATTAACGAGTATACGGGCATTCAATTCTACCGTCGTTCAAAGGCGAATCTGAATAGATATAATTGAGCCCTGTGCAGCATCACTGCGCTGGTAGCTTTGGGAGCTTTTGAAATGCAAAGGCGTCCTTTGTTTTACCACACGTGTGCATCTTGCAGGGTTTCTCCAAGATTAAAGCAATTAATCCAAATAGAAGAGCACTTTAAAGGGTGCTATGTTTTTTCTTATTTACGATGTAAGGAAGGCATCCAATCGAACTGGATGATACCGCTAGCTAATCGCGAGAAACTAAGATTAAGGTGCTAACAAGACAGAAGAGAAAATGGGTTTGATCGATACTCCAGAAGCAGGGGACGCCACCTGAAGGATCGAGTCCTTCGATCGAAGTAAGCCATTGCCAGTTACTTCTCCTGATATCTCTCTCAACTTGATCGTATATATCGTACCCATATTTTTGGTCTATATGTACTATTTGTACCCTTTGAACTTGAGATACGAACATTCGATCATTTTTATATTTCGGACAAAAACGTCTGAATGGTATAGCAGACAGTAATTGATAATGTGGAGGACTATGTTCGCCTAATAAACAATTGTTATACAAAGAAAGGGCTAAATCGACAACAATCTTTAAATGGATGACAACATTGTTTATGACACGTGCTAGATGTCGCTAAGGCGTCGGTTTCGGTATTCGCTAGCTCGATAATGATCATGAGCCGTTTCCGCCAAATGTAGGGTAAACATTGTTGACACTGTGACTAGTTAAGTTCAGCGATAATCGAAACCTTAACAAAGAATGAACCAGGTTGGCTGTATTGGTACGAGACGAAGTTTTCGTATTCAGAGAAGTAATAAAAATAATCATATGATATTAACGGTGGCTGATGACCATTGTTGGCAGGTAAGCACGGATGCTTGCCTTTTTTTCCTTTAAATCGTGAGATTTTTGGGCGGAAATATTTATAGATCGGCTCCTTTGTCCACTGAAGGGGTTCCTTTTTATTTCACCTATCTACACGACCTTATATTAGCAATACAACATCTACAGCGTGCTTCTATTTAACTGTTAGCTCCACCCTGTCAAGTCGTGATATTGCGTGTAACCAGTTTTTGTTCCAAGTGACGGTGATGAATTTGTCACAAACTGCCAGCGATTGGGGTCGTGCTCCTACTGCGAGTGAAATATACATTAAGCACGTGACTCGTATCGGAATTATCTAAACACCTCATTTCGATAATCTTCAGGCAAAAGAGACTATCGGGTACTTCGCTGTGAAGGATTTGCATTTTTATGCGGCTTCTACTAAAATGCGTATAAAGATGATGTAATTCCCAGAGGACCCGTGTCTACTAAATGCCACACCAAGCACTCAATTTCCAGCTTCATTTCCAGTTCCAGTTTCTTATGTCAAAGTAGAGAAAGCGCTACGTACAAACATGATCAGAATTTCTAGTACGTCTGTAGTTACACCAGCTTTGTTTTGTTCCGTTTTGTTAGAGGTAGAACCATATGGGTCAACGTGATATGCGAAACGCTACGATGTACGCGATGTAGGAATTACAGGGACGTTGGGGACTTCTGTCCACAGCACTTACGTTGGTTGATAGGATGGGCCAGGAACCTGCCAAGAGGCAAAATGACTTCTGGCATGAAACGGATATCGACGCGAATAACCTGCCGTAAGGCCTATTCTAAATGCTATACTTGGAGTCGCAGTGCTTGTGAATTTTTCTGTGGGCTGCTGTGTTACTGTGGTGTTTACGGCCACGAAAGGGCCTGTTGCTGGAAGAATCACTAAAGCTGCTTCTGCCAGGGACAATTTTCCGTTGGGAACCGGAAAGAGATGTCCTCTTATTTCTCATATAAACTGGAAATGGCATAAAAAGAACAGGATGCCTTAGACAAATCAAAATCGATTCATTCGCAGGCCCGATTATGGGTGACTAGTTATTTGTAATTAAGTTAAATGCTCATAGTATTTTAATAACTACTCGACGAAAGTTGTACTCTGAGATTGTTTTCATACATGCTAGATTCTCCACGCAACATTATCTACAACAATTTTCCCTGGTTTTTGATTGTAGGGTTTTTTCGCTCAGTCTCACGAAACCCAATTGATTCATGTGTGATATTAATTTCACACATATACACATAAAAAGGAGAATCAATAGCGTACTGTTATGATACAGATTGACACGACAAACTTATCTATGTCGGCATTCTGCATAAATCCAATCTATATCCTTTCATTAGTGTGTACGCTTCAGCTTCCGACGTTTGGAATCTGGGGTGCTCCTTTGAAGCATTGAAGCATCAACCTGATGTATCCGCTTATGATAATGACGTCTAACAATTATACATTATAAGATACATCCGCCATCGTTTGTGAACTATTCAGTAATCTTTATTATTATAGTAAAGGACTTTATTTTGTACTTATTGGCGTTGCGCTATTTAGCGACCATTTTTTGTTACCTATTAAGACACGTTTCCCCCAAGTCGTCCCTCAAATCAATACGAGTTGAAGGAAAAAGCAATTTATAAATTCGGTAGACTGCAACAGAGTTACCCATACGTTTCTCACGTTTTACGTCCAATATTTAAAGTGTTAAGCATTGCGCTAGACGGCTAACTCCTGCTAGCACAAAACAAACTATGTTCATATCTGAATTTGAACCTATGTGCTTTCAAGTTCAGCTGTTGAACACGAAGTTATTTGCTGCACTACCTCAAGAATAATACAGCAACGTAACTTAGTAGTTAGGAACAAACTATTTATGCTATGTGAGTTGATTTTTACGTATTTAGTAACACTAATCGTTTACAAAACGACATATGCTATTACCTTTATAGATAGGGTGGACAAACGCGATAAAGCTTAAACCTCGATAGACACGTTTTCGAAAACATCTTAGTTTCATTGCTAGATCTTGCTGTTTCCACGTTGTCTATGGTCATGTTATGAAAAGTGATTGTGAATCTCTTCGCCTATCGTAAATTCCTCTTTATTCATCCGCGTTTTGCCCCACCTGATAGGTTCCCTGGCGAGTCGGGCGGAGTTTGCTCACAAATAGTGAGACGATACACTTGCATGCGGCGGCTATGACATGCTACATTAGTTACCAAGGTACAAAACTGGACACACGCCCACACCCGTATATAGGATCTCAGGATAATTGTACTTCTTTTGAGACGTTCGTCCCTACACGTACCTCAGAGACAGGAAAGCAGCCAAGGCACAGGCTTCGGACGGAAATGCAAAGACGGAGCTAGGAAGCAGCGTCGAAGAGCTCCAGTCAGGCAGAAATCGGTCCCGCACGCAAAACTCGTCATCGCTGTGCCCTGTTTGTAGCTACGTAACCGTCTCCTACACAGCAACGGGATGAGATGCTAATATAGTGACAACACAGATTACGCTAACGGTCGTAATTTACGGTGATGATACATTATCCGAAGAAAGATCAGATGACAGCATATCGGCTCATGGTAATGGCCTATTCTCTTTTTTATACGGGGCATTGTGAGGTGTTCGATGAATTGAACAGAAGGAATTGCATAAAAGGACACGTGTTGCAGCGTAGGACATCCGCAACGGAATGCAGAAATGTCCTGGGCCTAGCCATTCGTCGACTAGATGTAGACGCGGCGCATTGAAGGACCTTCGTGTCGTTTCTATTATTATATGAGAGAAGCAAGATAATCTCAAGGCGGTATCCTTGGTAAGACACACATATTAGGCTGTGAAAGGATCATAGCAAAACCCAGTTGCTTTTTTGTCTGAGGCCGCATCGCCACAGCTGATTGACATGAGAATGCGATGATAGCTTTACAATAGGATGAGCGCTGCGACGTATAATGTGACGTCTGAACAGAATTATTTAACGTTTATTAGAAACCGTGTTTGCTAGAAGAAAATATATTACCAAGGGAAGAGGCAAAGCTGTGTTTGCTTGGCCAAAACATAGGTCTACGAAAAGCAAACCACTTTTAACATTTTACAATATTCTTTTCCAAACAATTTCAACTATTAGCAGTTAACCTACAGTGAATATAAGCATTTCACTGTCATCGGAGTATTTTCTATATATGTTATAATAACTAAATATATCGCCGACGTAAATAGGTTAATTATATGAAGATTATGTTTCACACATTATTACTTATATTATTATTATCTGTAATTGCTGTCATTAAGCTGTTTGTGCGTGCACCTAATAGCAGTTATTTGTCAAAACATATATATATTCCTCACACAGTCATTTCTACGATTGGTTTAATGACTGTGAAAAGGCCAGTTCTTCCTGCGTAAGGGATATTTTTTGGCTTTTCCAGACGCCGCCTTCGAGAGTCGTACTTGAATCCGGATGTACAGAATCCTTTGTACTGCCATAATAATAATAAGCGACCATTATCATTATAGTCAGCTTTCGTCGTTTGACAAAATCGATCTAATTTAGAGGAATAAGAACAGCTCTTGCCAGCGCCCATAGCAAGGGTACGAACTTTAGTTATACAGACTTAGACCCACTAATACCAGTATGCGACAACAAACGCGCAGACTCGTGTAACGTCTTACTTTCAGTGCTCGACAGGTCCTTTTCACTGCCCACTGCTACAAATAAGGCCCAAACTCTTACAGGCATCAAGCCTGCCCCCCCCGGACATGGTTCACCGCGCAGGATAACTGCTGCTCGCTTCATGTACGCATTTAGGACAACGGCACAATACTTGTCCTCGTTACTCTAGCTGTGTTCTGATGCCGTCCATACGAATTCTAGTATTATTACATACCGTTACTGCCATCGAAACTTGGAGTCTGTTTGTCATTTTTTTATTACACGAGTAACGGCCAAAATGGGCCAGTTATTTAGACGGTTAATGTCGTTAAAATCAAAGGCGTCAAGTAAGACAAAAAGATACCCTGAATTGCGGACCTGGATAGACGCGATACATCAACGAATTCCTGAAAAATAAACGTTTTTTTATGATCCTTATATGCATATTTGATAACGGTAATAAGTCAAAGGTAAGGAGAAAAGCAGCATAGATAAGTTACCAGATATCCGTATAACTTCTAGTTAGGGAATGGCTGCATCAAAAATGCGCGCCTGTCTAATAATCAATAAAAAACATTTTTACTGTAATGTTATTCTTATGTTATGATATATATATATATATATATATATATATATATATTTTTTTTTTATAAATCATAATAATAGCACTTTTATACGAATTCCTTCTAGTTCCAAATTAATAACAAATTTTTTAATAAAAATCGCACGATTCAGTAAAACAGAAATGCTATAACGATTTAAGAATAATTTAAGATAGCATGCTTTATCTATTGAAGTCATCATGTTGTATGTACATCATGGTCGCCTTCAATCAGGTCTCAGAAACAAGCCATTTAACGACAAAAGCCTCTTCTATGTTTAAAGATATTTTGAAACAGTGTTTGTTAATGAACTAATAATAAGATTCACATCTATATAGAGTATAACAAATTGCCCAATACATAACTCGCTCAACCGAAGTAACAATAATTCATGTGAGCATCAAGTCGCAACATCTCGAGTACGTACAATACTACTTATCACTAATTTCTTTTTCCCGTTTATCGCACATCGTCATAACGGTAAAGTAATATTTACGAGAACAGCGAAGTTTTCAAAGTGTCTGAAGAAACAGCCCAGGAACGTACAAACATGTTATTCTTTTATAATTTTTTTCAAAAAAATAAAAAAAATTAACTTAAAAAAGCTGCAATTGTTGCATTATAGCTCTGCTCATGATCGGTTACCTTCCATATTGAACAAAGTGTTCCCTTTGCTCGAAAGCTGCACACATGCATTTCTCTTGCTTGTATAAGATGGCGCACGTGATGTACGATATGTGCATGATACACGATTCGCTTTCATTAGAAATGAATGACCCGAGGCACTGTAGACCCTTTGTCGGTTTTTTGTGGTTCGCCTCGCGTACGCAGTCTTCAGTTTTCTTTCTCCTCCACCCCTTCTCTGTTGTTTCCAATAATGACAGGAATATGAATAATAATCAGAGCAATATCCTTGATTAATGACAACGCCAGGCAGCGGTACGATGCTGGCGTTCAGCTCTGTTCGTTGTATTCGTATCCAAACGACGAAGCACCTCACGAAATCGCGTCATCCATCACTCATTATTCATTCGGCATTCCTTTATTATTATCCGTTGGCGTCGGACACGAAAGTCACATGATGGTTGGAACAGCCGAAGCCATACGATAGTGCAGGAACGGCCTAGCTTTTACTGTCGGCTTCCGACTTTTTTCTTTGCAGGCCTATTAGGCTTCTAAAAGATGACAGCGCCCAGACCATACCAACATCTCCTGGATCAGCTAAGTTAGGCCGGGGCAGCTATTCTACGGCTTCCGTTCGGTTCTTCGGACCTTCTGGACATTTACTTTAACATGGCCTTATAGCCAATATAGGACAGGCAAAGCAGGCTGAGAAAAAGGAGTGCATACTACGCTACTATCGTGTAGGGCAACAGGAACAGTGGGAAACGCAGCCTTTTTCACGATAGCGTTTTGCAAATTTTGGGCAGTCGTAGACGTTGTGCCCTGGCCTTCCAACAGCTTTTAAGGGTTACCATTACTTCACTTCCCTTTACAGTAGAGGGTGATTTATAGCTCGTATTGTACCACTATATGTTGTAGTAGCTATCAAAGGTATTGGTAAAAACCAGGTGTGCGGAAACCATTGCGTTTTGGTAATGTCACGTATTGTGCTAATTCCTATTATAATCACATCGGTATTTACTAACACTTTATTTAAAACCGGTTACGCGGCTTGTTAGAAATCCTATAAAGTGTCTGCTAGTTATTCCTGCTTGTGCTTTTTTGATAATGCTCTCGTGCCTTTCGAAGGCTTTCGGAGGCCTAGAACGACTCACAGAACCCCCGTATCGATACGTCGTCTATCCCTTAACGAATTGAGCTACGAAGTTGATGTCTTTCAATAAAAGACCATGTCTATCGTCGCGATGATCATTTATTTAGTGAAACGAAGATGAACTACGATTGAAGAAAGTCTTCAATCGTAGTGCTACAGCATTGATGATCGACAAGCGTGCCAGTGATAATAATTGGTCTTTGAGTTTTTTTGCTATAATGAATGCATTCTTTTTTACTGCGGTATTTTCATTTTAGTTACTACAATTTTAGCATTATAACACATTGAGCAATAGTTGCAGCATTGAGAAAACGATGACTTCAATGGTTATTGTTGGGTCACTTTTTTTTTTTTTTTGTAATCGGGCAGGTAACCCACTTATTCGCCATTCAGATATCAATTATCTCTGAGGCCAGTGTAGGCTGGGTACGGCAGGCAACATACAGAAACATTGCCTATCTATATTTTGTCTTTGCCATGGAAATATTTTTCCCTATTTTGTTAAAGTCGCCATAGCTGTATGTACATGAACTGATCTTCATAGTATCCTATGTTAGGCCAGTTCTTAACTCTTCTGGGTTTTGTTTCCGATTAAAAATAATAATGGGGGCTATAAAGTATCGATTAGCGTTAGCTAAAATACTTCTGCAAATGACCTCACTTAGATTATATATTATGATTATATATTAATACAAGCAAAAACGATTGGTAGCACTGGCGGCAAGTTGGACATAACAGAAAAAAAAAAAAAAACTTTGTGACCCGTATCAATTTCTTATTTTGAACCTCAGTGACCAAGGGAGTAGATTATGTAGATTTTTAGCAAAATACCATATATTCGTTGGGTCAATATTTCACATTGTAACTGTGTGGGCCGACATATTTCTGGCTGACCTTTAACATCCACTCGACTTCATGTATTTAAGCTGGTCATCAGAGGTCTTATGCCGTATCGTTGGACAGCAGGAATGATGTTCATTTATGTTAAAAGGTACGTACTATGCAAATGATACTAGTAACTAAGTTCACAAAGTGTGTAATTTCCTAGAAACCTTGTTTAATCTATTCATCGTAGCCTGAATTATTAACGGAGTAACGATAACCGTAGTTAGATTCAACGAGAGACCAGTTTATATCCATCAGTCAATCACAGAGGAGTATCACGAATTTTTAATATGTGTTTCTACTTGAAGCTGCGGGCGACATGTCCCCATGGCGACAGCGAGAACTTGAGGCCCATTAGCATTGCACAGTGAAGCTTTTGTGCAGTATTAAACAAACATTACAACGAGTAACATCAAATACAATGTGTAATAGATTATGACGATTTCCTTTGCGCCGTGCCCCTCTAGTACTTTGACATACATGGTTTCATCAAAAAAAAAACATTCGAATTACTAGTTAATCTCAATTATAACACGTTTTGAGAAGCTTCCCCATTAACAGCGGCTCAAGCAAATCATACGCATATATTTTTCTATTTGTATAGTATATACATAGACCTATCAGGGAATCTTCACTTCAATTTGTTATGCAATTTTTTCAACTACCTCACTTTCCACGAAATCCAGCCGTTACACTATTGTTTCTAATATATCTTCCCTAGTTCTTATCCTGTAGAAATAAAAACTCTTACTTACTGCTGGTTCAATGGATCAGGTGTGATCCGGTTTGTAGGTGGAAGAAATGAGCACGTCTTTGTGGAGTGTGCCTCCTATGTACATCACACCCCCTAGACAATTGATCCTCCTGTGATCTACCTCTCGATCTTCCGGTGCAGTTTTTTGGGTGCTGGGGATTGAATGAAGTTTAGTCAATTGAGATTCCTGTTCATTCGCCTGATTGTTGTGGCGCAATGGCTTTGGCTTGTCATGCAGGCGTCGAGTATCGACCTCAGTCGTGTGTTTATCGATGTTTGAAGAATGATCCTTGAGGAGTTGGTTGTAAAAGGATAGGTGGTGACTGAGGGCTTATCAACAATGTAGGACGCCCATAGGAGTCCTCTTCTTCCCATTGATCTAGCCATTGTCGGATATACAATGAAGTAATCATTGCACCTCTTTCTTTGCTGCCGGTTTCGGCTGCGGCTGGAATGGAATGCTAGCCAGAAACTTTTATATTCCCTCTGAAGCGAGTTGGGTCACTGTTTGGTGGGATAGTTATTCTGGCAATGCGACGGGTCTTGCTCTGCGGAGTCGGGCTCATGCTCTAGAAAAAAAACGTGCTCGCCGGCGACGAGTCTGATAAACACCCTGATTGTTCGTTGTGAGCTTATCTCACTCTTTTAGCTAGCCTGAGCACTAAAATACTAGCCTAGGGAGCCGCAGGATACAAGGATCGTAACTGATTTTAATCTAGAACTCTTTTCTATCATTCAAAATAGACAACTGCTCTTGTGACACGGCTCACTTCTGCGTTAATAAAACCGCATACAGAGTTATAAGATTCGTTCGTTTTCAAGGTTTGTTGTTTTTAACAGCAAATTCTAGCGACAAAGAGTCGCTATCGACTCATCCGTGGCCTTCTTGGTTAAACACTTCAACGCGGGCTCCTACTGAGTAATCATAATAATTTCAAATAGCTGAGAGCCTGTTATGATAGAATATTAAAAAAGATCGATGTCATTATTGAGAATTCGACTTGAATGCTTCAAAGAAGGCACACATTTGCAAGGCATTAAAACGAAGCATATTTTTATTGTTTTTGGCTTTGTTTTGCCTTTAGCCTTAGGACAATATTTGTAGCCTCTTAGACAATATGCTAGGCTCATGTTTAATTTCTAGATTTTGCGGCCTTTTTTAATCGAAAACTTATTCATATCTGACAGTGTTTGTATCAATTCAATTTCCAAAACGGGGCAGTATGTGTTTAGCTCACTGTTACTTCAACAGAACCCGAAGCCAAATGGGTTATTAGGAAATGCATGCTTCACCGCGTAATGCGTTTATATACGCGACAAACAAGATACGAACTCTTCGCTTGGGTACACTTAAAAACACCTTTTCACTATTAGCGTCGTCATTTGTCGCCAAACTATGGAGGAAACGCGGACATCTCGGACCACATTTTTTACCAAAATCAGCTAACTATAATAAATTTATATCGTGTTATATATTGTTTATCGATAAGTTTGATCCATAAACTACACAGGCAGTCTTTCGTTTTGTTTAGCCGAAATCTTATAAAACTGACAATTTTTTACACTTCGATGTAACTTCGAACTTTAGTTATTGCAGAGTGGCACGATTTTGATTACGGTAACATCTAGAAGACTGGT
The DNA here is from genome assembly GCF_002443255.2 of Varroa destructor. NCBI lineage: Eukaryota > Metazoa > Arthropoda > Arachnida > Mesostigmata > Varroidae > Varroa > Varroa destructor. The sequence goes on along the minus strand of NW_019211458.1, from coordinate 21,689,438 downwards.
TGATATCACTTAAAGAAAAATTGATTCAGACGGAAAAACATCTTTTACTCTTCCAAGTCAACGTTGCAAAGGTTACAGGCGCTGGGAAATTCATCGAAGAATAGTGAAAACATTAGACACAGAGGTCTTAAGCGAAGGCACACTACGTGAATGGCGCAAGCGATTTAGGAACGAAAATCTGAACATTTAGGCCTGGCGAGAAGGTGACCAGCTGTCGGGACCCGAAAGACAATAAAGCGGAGCCTGGAGCCTATTAACTTTACTGGCCGAACCTGGCATTTAATATATAACGTGTTACAGACTTATAACCCAATTACTGACAATACAGAACCAGGGAAAAATGAGTCCTCCGTGAATCTCTTTGATCAACCAAACACCCGCGTAGAGTATACAGTCGTTGACGAGGCATACTTTAATCTCTGATACCAGCTAAATAAAGGCCTGGTGAGAGAATGATATGGTCCCAAAGAGAAAACGAGTTTGGTGTCGACTAGGTTCGGGTGTATGATGATAATAGGACTTGAATTAAACATCAGGACATCTGCCACCATGAGATATTGCCGAAAATGAAACAATGAATGCCGGCAAGCCGCCATCTGGAGTTCCTCGCAAGACTTATGGATGGCTGGCAAGGCAATCGAGATCTGGCAGTCTCGCTATTTGATTACAATGCCAGACCCTATCGCCAGGCCTCAATTACTTCCTGGAATATACAAAAGAATATCTACTGACAGCTCCAATCAGCTTATTTGCCCAATCTAGGCCTATACGTGATTATGGAGCTTTCCATGTCGTAACAAGGACAACTGGAGGGCAAGCATCATTTAACATCAATCTAGTTCGAGAAGCGATAGGTAGAGAAATTATACGTGGGAACGCGAATAATAGGTATATAGTCGTCCGGAACCTGTCAGGTGGCTGTAACAAGTGTGTTCGAGGTGCTCTTTAGCACGTTAATAGATCACTGGTCCAGCCTGAATAGCTCAAAAGTTCTGAAACTTCAAAGTCCTCTTTTTGGATTCTCTTATGATAGTCTGATATGTCTAATTATCGTAATCATTTCGCTTTAGAAAAAATGGCATAGTAAGTGTGATTAACATTCATTTTCTTCTGTGGCACGGACACTGTGTTAGGCCTTCAAAAATGATGATTATATTATATAAAATAATATGTTTATAATTATATAAAAACATACCCTAGCGATAGTACTGAGTATGCTAAAATTATAATGATTCCAGTCCGAAAATTCAGAAACGAAATCTCGCTGCATCAAATTGTATGCATACATGTATCATTCGTCGGCTCGTCACGAATAATTTGTACATAGAAATTTCAGTACTCGATTTTCATTCAAAGAAAACTTTTGGTTGGAGGACCCATTTTGGGAAATTTATTTTTTGGCCCTTTCGTAGCGGTCAGATTCAAAACGCAAAAAAATATCCTGCTGAACTGTGGAGTTCGTAATCTGACTTGCGTTCATCCGATAATTAAGAGGTAACCGTTTCTACTGAAAATATTTCTTATGTTTTCGGCCAATAAAGAAACTGTTAAGAGGATCGGCTAGAGAACTCAGTATGGGTTTGTTTCTCGCCACAATAGCTCTGATGTTCCATTATCTGTGGTCATCGCTAGGGACATTGGTAGTTGTCCGAAGTCTAGTTATTTGTGTAGCCGTTTTGTCAATCCCCTTGTCAAGCTCGCTGAGACATTGACAATGATTTTAGGAGCTCCAGGTAAGTCAGCGGTGAAATGGAGCTCGAATCCAAATGGAAGTATTCAACCACCTTATTATCTTAGATAATAGCGCATAAAAATCTCAATTAGTTGCTTGTAAAAAGTAATCGATGTGTAATCTCGATAAACACCTGTGATTTTAAACTGCAGAAAACTTGTTTTTATCATCTAGAGACGGATTGTTTTTCAGAAGAGAGTTCATTCAGTGAATAGCACAGTTCTTAGATTCAACGTTCGGCACTGCCGATAAGGATTGGTCCGGGGAGTCGGTCCCAGTATATAATGAGGTGCAATTACGGGTCGGTTCAAACCTTAATTCTCCACCTCCCGTAATCTAAGTATAGTAAGCAAAAGACATTGGTAAATTATCAGAAGATCTACTAGCAATAATAAAAATTTGGTACTCATTACTTATTAATAGTAGGTATAAACTCAGTAGTTTAGTATGTTCATTTCTTTAGAGTAAATTTACAAGCTACCACTACCAGCACAGAGTGTTGACGTATATCTATTTTCTGATTCATTTCTATTTGCAATATGAATGGAGAACATATATCTATCTTTGAAAGGAAAGCTTACCTTAGGACACTAACTAAATGGCATTTATGGCCTTAAAAACGTGTACATAGTAGCAGAACGCACTGGAAGTTTGATCTCTGTTTTCAGGTGTCAATGCAACAACAAGCAGTTGGCCTAATTAGCGGCCTAGATCGACACATAGTAGATCCATATGACAGCATTCGACCGTTAGTTACCAAAGGTACACACCCAGCGTTTGAAGGTGATCATTAGGGGACCTTTTTCTGAACGAGGCGTCTGTACGATGGCTCTTTACCAGGCAATGTTAAATTTTCAGCTGATACGTCTTAGAATCGCAATCATTGTACCTGTTGAAGTGGCGTTTCTTCTCTATTAAGTACCAGGTCAATATTTTACAATACAAAAGCTTAGGGAATGGAAACCCCCATGCCATGCTTCCGCGCATTGCATATGTGCTATGATATGCGATGCTGCCTAAATAATAAAACATATGTAACCAGTATTGGGTAACAGTTTTGCGGGTGTTCCTGCCCTTGTCTCTGGGCTTTATAATCATGGTGTGCTTAATAAAATGAGCTGCTTGTAAACCTTAGCGCAGTCGTCTAGGTCATCAGCTACTTGTGAAGCAATAGTCGCGACCTAACATTGAAAAGATAGGCTGACACGTTGAAAGCGAAGTGTTATTCGAGCACTCCCACTGACAAATGACCACTCCCACCAAAGACACGCTGGTCGACCTATCTGTTTTAAGTATAATTCTGATTAATTTTCACCCTCTTTTAACTGTGCTTTGTTTAACAAGCATGGGATTAGTGAGAAATTGACATTTGCTGGTAAAGGGACATTCAACAATTATTTTATAGTTCCGCTTACCGAATCGTTGTTTCAATATTCAGTATAGTTAGAGAAAATCACGAGTAAACTTCTATGAAGATGAAGTATGCCCTGTTAACGTCTATAAACCCATACAACATAGATATTATTCATTAAGTGGCTATTTTTATGTATCTATGTGCCGTTACTCTCCGCAGTGTCACCGAACGAAGCCCATTTGAACATTTATTTGACACAAGCACCCTACAGTGAAGACATAGTCAAGGTAGATGGTAGAAGATCACGCATTGTCGCTAGATCTATTTTGAATTTCGATCTGATGATACGCCATCTTAGTATCCAGACTGTAAGGAACAAACAAAATAGTAAAGAATATATGCCTTTTCAACCCAATAATCAGTCGTCAGATTTGATTATTGTCTTAAAGGGCAAATTTACAGCAATAGACTTATGAGTATTTCATCATAAACGAGCACTCCGACAAAGCTTTACGTCGTTATAATAGAATACGAGGGTTACCTAAACATTGGAACTTTCTTTATTAACATACGGTGTGCGCTATGTATCTCATTAAGAAAAGAAAAAAAGAAGTCTATATATGTATGTATGTACAGTTAAATGCGACATTTTTGTCTAAGAACGTAAAATCAGGGACGATTAGACTGAGTAATCGCTAACGTCGACAGAAAAAGCCATTCATAATGCATATTTCTGCCGTATATACAACGTCTCGTGTTTTTACCAGATGCAAACAAAGAGGCTAATCTTCATGCAGGATGTAGTCTGATTTGGTCTTTGCAGGCAACAGGAGGCGCTTAGTCCATCCTGCCAGTGCTTCGTTCGCCGTTACGATAACACCGATATTGGTGAAAATAAGCTCTACAATGGACTCCACCTTTCGATCCTGCATCGTAGCGGTTTAGCAAATCGTGTTGCCATTCATGTGGATGAGCAGTGTTTGCTAAGGGATGGAAACTAGTCTATTACTGACGTTGAAAGAACTCAAATAACGAATTATTGCCCAAAATTATATTAACAATTGTTGATCCCCGACCCAGCGTTAACAGCGGAAGGTGTCCACATATTTTGGCCTGTTCCAAACGAACCCTTCTAAAAGGACAGTTACGTATCGCTGCAAATAATTGACTCAGCTGGTCGTGAGATGAATATGGAGCGATACTGAGGAAAATTAACTGGCAGATGGATATGACGTTCCCCTTGGAATGATGCGTCATCTAATTTAGGGCTTGAACACTAACTAAATATAAGTTAACTATTCTAAATTATCAATAGGGAAAAGGAAGCCTCTGTTGGACAAACATGCGTAAACTTTATCTTCCATCATTAGGGTTCTACAGCTATTACTCTTGTATACATACGAATACATGTATTCCAAATCGACTTATGTACGACTTTCATCGACTCATACGAGGATACACGCAACCGTAATGGATATGGATGGAGCGGAAAAGAGCTCGCGCTTGTTTATGTAGTGAATAGCAAAAAAAACAGTGTTTATCATATCATAATTGAAGCTATATTTGTGATGAACTAAAATGAATCCTGTGTGTAGCATAACACACTCTAAGAGTTATGCTGCCCTGTGTTTTTTTTTTGAAATTTTATAATATTTTTTTAATATAAAACTTTTGAAATAGTAATAAGTAAATAGTTGTTAACCTAGGTTCGGTTGTCTCCATAGTGAATGAAAAAGCAAATCAATAATGTAAATTAAATTTGTTCGTAAATATGGGCACTCATCCAATAAAATTTGACTCGTTAAATAAAATAAAAGTATAATAATACGAGCTTCATTTCGTATTTACAAGTAGGTACAGTATATATATGTGTGTCGAGCTTTTTACTTCAATATAATATACAGAATAAGACATTCAACGGTGACGAGAGCCAAGCACGAGAAAAAGACGTTGTCGCGCCAGTTACTTGAATGCGTCACTACTAATCCTAGGGGCATTTCGAGCCCCCAGTGTTCTACGAACGATCATTGGGGCCAAAAGCTGTTATTACTTATACTCAAAAGTTTAACTTGAGTTAAACTTAAGAAGCACTACAGTAATTCAATAAATTGACCACTTAAAAATGGCCGACTTTGTTTTACACTTCTTTTTCTTACAATTTGACGACAGCTGGCGGCATTTCATTGCACAGGAGTATAACAAACATAATAATCAAAAACGATACCTGTGGACTAGTTGAAATATTCATTATTATTATTATTATTACCAAACACAGAAGCAAAGTGGCTGTTACTGCTTTATTGCCTCTATGCGCAGCATCCGCCTGCATTTACCTGAAGTTACCCGAAGATGCGGACTTACTTAATCATTTCTCGCACACAAGGGGCCATGACAAACACACAGGATGCTATCCAACCTCTATAAACGAGTGCTCCCTACCTGATCTAAAGTAAGTTCGGACCTATTTGGCCTGAATCTAAGTTTTAAACCCTAACGCATCGTGGTTGTTGTATTACCCTGTACCACCATCCCGTTATTCCGTTGCACTTACCCTTGTTGTGGTTCGAGACGTCTTCTAGCAGATGTCCCTTTTCCTCGTATAAATAAGCACATTCGACTGTTCCGGGGTAAAACTGACTTTCACTTACGAAGCGTTTTGTAAATACTAGACCGTAAAAAATCACCCTTTAAAAATTTTCAATCGTTGTCTACGACAAAGAATAAAAACGTAGCGATTGTTTTCAAAGTGAAGTGAAATCCTAGTGCAGAGCTCGAAAAATTAGGCAATCTACGCATCGCCGCTTTCGAGATGAACTGCACGCACGTGCATGAGTACGAACTTTTTTTCGGTTTAGCGCAGAAATAAAGTACTTGCAGTGTTATCCGTTCCGGCTTTAGCAGCTGTCGTGAACTGAGTCAACTCAGCTACCGTCTACCAACACACCTTACATGCGAACGACACCATATGCGGAATGTCAATCTACATACACAATACATAGGGTGTCTAAATGCATTTAGCGAACTGTATATGGGGGTCATGCGTTCATTCGCTGTTATAGTTACTCTGAAAAAGCCAGGTACTTCTAAAATAAAGCCATAAACCCAGCAAGAAAGAAATGGGAGACTCATTTTTGAAATATGAACAAATATAAACTATTATCCAGGGTCTTCGAGCTGGATAAACCTATAGCGAAATAATCAACCACCTTGGTCACCGGACATCGACGGCTTAACGAATTGCGACTAAGTGTCTATCTGCGGAAGAGGAAGAAATACGAACGCTCACGCGATAAACAAAAGGACATGCCATGAAGGTCAGGCAGAAGCCGCTTTGGCCCTACAAAACTGAGTGACTTCATTTGTGTCACTTGTCGATGAGTTTTTTTTTGTTTTTCTCAATGTTGGAAACATACTCATTGTGCACGCGAAAACTGATCACAGAGAGGACCATCAGCTGGCCAGCGATTTAGAGAATGTCTCATTCGAGGGTATTACCGAATCTTGAGCCAATGTCCACGAGTTGAGTGCTGCATCCGGCAAATTTGACATTGTCCCTCTCTATCCCTTCTAGAAAGACATGCCTGTTGCCAAAGAAATTGATTTCTATATTCTAAACCTGTGTTCACACCGTGGATGTCTACTGTGCGGAACAGTAAGTTATGCGCCTTTCAGCAAGGGGCGCACGAGAGAATTAGTGCAGGGACGAGCATATGAGCGTGTTATGGAACAAGAAGCTAGCTATTTTGCAACTCAAGTTAAAATGCGTTAAAGTACTATGCACGTGGCGTGGTTGGCCTGGGGGTTTAATATATTTGGAAGCGATTTCGTCATCTCGTTTACTATCGCTATTAAGAAGGCGTTGAAAAATACCGACAAAACAATCCTGGGACGAGCTTGCCAACAGTTTGGGAGGGTTATTAATGCCGTGATCGGAGCAGACAGCTATTATATAGAATAAATACGCCCATTAGAGATGTCTCGGTCGACACGTACAAAACATCTTATCCAAATACCTACTTTCACTTGCACCGGCAAGCTACATTGATGTTATCACAATTCAACCCGAACACCCTGTATGAATGCGTAGGTGCGTTGGCATATACCTGTTATGTGCTCAGCATAATTTCGTCAAGTGGGTCGGCTGATGTGAATTGTAGTCGGCCGCCTGTATCAACGACTCAGTACAGGGATCGTCGGGCAGGATCACGGCTCATTGCACGCGTATCGGCACGACACGGTCCTCGTAAACCTCACCTAGGCAACGCTAGCTGAGGGGCCTAGCCCTTATTCTGGACCTATTTGATCTCATGGTTCAACATTAGAAAGTTCAGGATCCTAGTTCAGAGATGCTATTTATGTTTACGAATAAAGAAGTTCATTCAATACCCGCGACAACTATGGCGAACCAGCACCGACGAAGACCGCATTTAGAAAGATGCCATACCCAGCGACTTGTGGTGATGATGACAATGATTTGACCATTATACTGCCTGACTAGCAGACTCGTTAGATGATACATATCGTCAGTCACCGACATGCTGTTGGCGTTATAAATGGTTCTTGGTGACTCTCAACGCTTCCTTCTTGGGCGTCTCCATAGATCTCTCTATTTGTTCGATACTCACACTGATGCAATCCATACGTAATCACTGAGGCTGTCGGTTAACATTTTGGTGCTGGCCCCCGTATTATCTTTAGCAGTAGTGACAGGTCTTTGGTGGCAGCACCAGTTCTTCAAATGTCCCATTTCTACGTATCATTGTAAAATTGTCTGATTAGGGCTAGGAAAAAGCGTTGCAGAAAAAGTACGAACGTACATAGGCTGTACGAGGTGCAGTAAAAGCCCCCTATTCTATAACCCTACAGTCAGATGGTTTCGCCAGATGCGGCTAGCTATCATGGGGAGTGCGTTCATCGCAAGAGGCAGTTACCTGCGCGTCGTTTCATATTCAACAGCTGGACACAGCCAGAGAGGACAAAAGGCCCTCACTATCCGAGTCACGTCTACCTCACGGTAGAGCCTCAGTCCGTTGTTGAGGTTTGGCCGGGGTTGAATCTCGCTACTTGCTACTCGCTCGTATATTGAGCAGCAGTGCTTGCTCCGATAGGCCAAAAGGCGCCAAATGTGCCCGCTGTGCTTTGGGCATTGAAGCTTCTCAGTCGGTCACTATAGCAAGTAGCATTAGACATATGCAGATATATATTATACATGTACATATATGTACAGGTAGTCAGCAGGCTGATCTTTGGTGGAAGAATACGCGCACTGGAGGGCAGAATATTCTAAATTAGTGTTATATATTCACTCATCGTGCCACGTAAGAGAACTCCGAGCTATGATCTCAACCTCTACAAGCTAACGTAATCTGTGTATGTTTGATAAGGTGGAGATGCTTACTCACCAACTTCGGTGACTACCACATTGTAAATATTACAAAAAAGGCTTTTGTGATTAGCCAACAGAAAAGTTCGGCATGTTTTTCTATGAAAATAGTTTAGTGAGTTATAAATTAGACTAACCCGACCTCGATTCGCTAGGCAAAGCTAAATTTCAATGGACAACTCTATGTAAGCCATCCGGATAGAAAAGATACACCCAATTAATGCGCTTTGATTTGTACGTTCCGAAAGTAGACAATGCCAACTGTCCAGTTGACTGCTCTGCGGTGGCTTCGATCTCTTACGTAGTTACTCTATTACTACTCCTACCGTTGTTATTGCTCGAACTGTTCAACCGAACAAGAAATCGACGTAAACGAGGCGAGGAGCTGCAGCGGTCACCGCGTGTTCGTTATTCGGTCTGCGGGTAATCAGCAAAGTGGCGATTCATCTTCAGGATTCGACTGATTACTGACCATATTGACAAAAAAACAACAAGAAAGTTTGTTAGTCCTGCAGGTCCCTATCGAGCACCTCCACTGACCATTAAGTTCCCTTTCCTGGAATATGCGAAGTCCAGTACACCCTATTTACGTGCCGACGTTACGGCTACTGCTATGGCGGCTGCTGGTTTTGTTCCCTAGCATTAGTCTGCCGACGATGACGGCAATGATAATGATTTCCGATCTGCTATCGCTTCAGCAACTATCTCTTGATTCGTTTGCGCATATTTTGAGCACTCCGTCCAGCTCTTCTGTCGATCGACCTCCTCAGTGTTCTACCTCTCGTGTCTGTGCAGCCGTTGCTATACATTAGCATCGCCGATGAACATAATATACCCATAATGCCTCCTGCTCGCGGCGGTGTCTGCCACGATACAGGCGCCGGTTGTCTGGGAGACTCATTCTTCCGTCAATTGTTGCCGCCTCCACAAAAGCTGGAGGGTGGTAAGCCGCAGCGCCTAGCCCTTTCTATTTACCAGCGGCATGTAAGGCATGAATCGTACAATAAGTAGATCGCAGAGCTTCTAGCATACCCTTTATAAGGTTACTTTCCGCCTTGAAGGATGACTTCGACCTTGGTTTGTTGACGAAAATCGAAAACGGGAAAGAGGGCTAGTGTCGACGGTTGGTTGGTAATATGTTTTCGCTTGTCTATGAGCGCCGTTTGGAATTCTTACCGAAGTCAGATTACAGAATGCATTTTCTGTTTCGATGTGGCTGTGGTCGTGCTGCTGAGCTCTGTGCGCGATAGATAACGCTGCGTTGTGGGCTATGTCTAGACATCGTCGTGCACTGTGTATTGCAGTCTTACACCGTCTCGTCATTGGGTTGGGTTCCTCTCCGTACGCGGACTCTCGCCGTCAAAGGCTCTTTCCCACAATTGGGTATGGTCCCTTATTGCAATGTTCGCAGGTGGTCGTCGAGAAACAGTGACGTGAATAGCAAACCCATACGTCTCTTCCTCACGATATTTCGACTACAATAGGTTTTATATACATGCAAGTTTAAAAATAGATATTTATTTACGTTAACATGAGTGACAGGACCAAAGAGCGCCTGTATAACTCTCTCTCTCTCTCTCTCTCTCTCTATATATATATATATATATATATATATATATATATATATATGTATATATATATATAACTCAATTACCGAACTAAATCAACTTAATAAGCAACATATTCAAATCCACAACAATATCACTTTGCAATAATCAGTAATTTGCCTTATCATTCGATACAAAATTGTCAAAAGTAATATTCAACAGATTATTACCGTAGATTTCGGTCCTTCTAGTTAACGTATGCAAAAGCTTGTGCATTACGTCCTTACGATGCCTGCTATGTATATACATTGCGATCAGTACCAACTTCACGACACTTGAAGAACCAGTCGTTTGCCGCCAGCTTGACACAGTTACTAAATGTGCGAAGTACCGCTCAATGCATTGTAGCAATATTGTGCTATTATAGGTCTCGCAGTTGCCCTTTGTAGTTATTCTTACCGCCGAGATCGTCAGCGCCATCGTTAAAAGTAATGCCACAACACGAAAATGCCGCTGTGAAGCCGACGATAACATTCCGCTTCACCCTCAGACCACCTTTCGTTGAGCTGGTGTCCTTGTGTCGTCGGTATGAGTAACTCGTTAAAGGCTGCCGCACGACGACTGCCTTTGCCATTGCCCCCTATGGGCCATTTCGATAGCGAGTGGGTAGGTGGCTGGCTCTCTCTTTTCGCAGTGTCGAAGGGTCTTCCTGCTTCCGTAAGAACTTCTCCGCTTTTTTCTTCGCTCTCTTGGCCTCCTTCCCTTTGTCCGTGTTTTCTCTCTCCATCGTCCGTTGGGCTCGCAGATCGCCTGTCTGCTGGCTTCTGCGTGTACCAACACGTCGTGTCTGCTCTATCATCTTCAAGTGCGTCGTGTGTACGCTTTGAAGTGGAGAGGGCCAGCCATTGCTTTATATGTCCATCGACTGTTCCTCGGAAAGAAGGTCTGCTCTCCGCTGCAGCCGCTACTATCAGCTTCCCACTGCTTCTCTGCCTGTTTGCTTGAGCCAGAAGCTGAGGGAAGATCGTGGTCTGCCCGCCGCTCACCCGCCGTCGCTACTACCACCACACGACAACTATCACCACGACCGCTGGTCCTGGCACTGGAATCTCTAGCGTTGCCGCTGCTGTGGTTCGCCCTTCCCTTTCGCACCGTTTTTCGCCTCGCGCACGAGGATTTACTCTCGCACTCTCCGCTGTCGTGTCCCATGCTGCAATGCTCGTTTGCCCCAACGTTCGTGTGCGGTAGCAGCAGCACCAGCAGCGGCGGTAGCGGCTGGTGCCGCGTTGGTCCTTCTGCTCCTAACTGGTGGCGCTGTGAGCGCCTGGCCCTCGGCGCTCCTCAACGCCCCTCTGCTCCCGCAGCTCTGCTCGGGCCTCCAGGCTCCACCATCTTTCAATGCGCGCGAGAGCCAGGTGTTGGCCCTCATTCGAAGCCACGACACTGTAGGGCAGTACACCCTTTGGCGGCTAGCCGTACCAGTGACAGCTTTGGCAGCAGTGTCGCCTGCCTTCAAGCAGATAATAACGACAGTAGCCGTTTAGTTAATTTGGCTAGACTGGCACTGTCGAGCGGCATTGTCCGCCAGCCGTCGAAGTCAAGTTGTTGCCCCGATCAGCAGCATCGGCAGCGGAGCCAGTAGTGGCGCGTCAAGTCGGCAGCGACGTGGGCAGCAGCTTGACTGCTGGTTGTTTCATCCTGGGCAGGCCATGTCAGCCGTCAAAGACGGCGACAGAACGATAAACAGTAGACACTGCAAAAGCGGCAATAGAAGCAAGAACGACAGCAGTGGAAATATCGGCAAAACCGTTAACAGCAGTTACAGCAGCAGCAGCAGCAGCAGCAGCAGCAGTAGCAACAATAACAACAACAGCAACAACGAGAAAGGAAGACGTAGCACGAACAGTCGTGGTGCGAGCGAAAAAAACCTGAGGACATCGACAATAAAAAGAAGACTGGGTGCAGCCGTAGCAGCAGACGCGGAATCGTGCAGGAAAACGTGCTACACGTCAACGTGTAAAGCTAGCCATGGCATGGCCACTCTACGAAACAGCAGCGACACAAGAAACTTGCTCATTCGTTGTACCAATGTTATTGCAAGTAGCATGATGATGTACGAGAGTAATATCGTCAGACAGCGTGCACCGGACGTGAAGCCATTCGTCTATGGGGGACGCTGCATAAGCTGTGGTTGTGACTGCTGCCCATAAGGAAGAAGAACAAGCCCAGGGAAAGACAACCAGCCCACAGGGGTGTTAAGTGAACACATGACAACAGCTCGTGCTGCACAAGAATCATCACGTCGATCCCTGTTTTCCTTCTCTCCTTCTCTAAACGAAAACAAACATAGTCACGGATACAGGAAATGAAATCATCGTACAAGAAGAAACCGAAAACGCCACAATTCAAATATAGACAAACGCGCGTAATCTAGGAGCGCGAAAAAAACCTGCAGTGATCATGTCCTTCCAACCTACAGCAACCAAAGAAATCTGTGAAATAGGCACATAACAAAAACGCTAATCGATTCGATACGACGAGAGCGAGACCCGGCGAAACAAAATACGAACACGTCATCCAGCTTCGCTCGTATTGTACTAGCTACCTTTATTACTTCCTCTAACAATATATATATATATATTTGCCTTTATCTGGCATCGTCGAAGAAAAAAACAGAAAGCTCGTGTCACGAGACAAATCATATGTGCGTTGGGCGGGTAGTCGCGCGTGCGTAAACAACGAAACGAATAAGCGAGAAGCTCTTGTTTTACCGTTCGTAATTTAATCATAATAGAAGTTAGCGACTGCGGAGCCGCTGATCTATCTCACCGTTCAATAATCGTGTAACAGATCAGAAAATGCCGGTATTATCTATGTCTGCCAATGGTGACGACAAGCACGATCATTTAAATGATGGTATTGCCAACGAGAGTGGTAGCGGCTGCAGAATGATAGCAAGCAAAGTGACGAATCGGCTGAATATGTGAAAGTCTTCGATGGTAACAGCAGTGATGATCTCGTACTGCGTGATACCGCAACACATCTAACACTGTTCAACATCATATAGATAGATATATGTATATATATATATACGTATATGTGACAGGGTAGAAGATGAATGGACGGAAAGAGTACGCTGTGTTGACCCGTTGCGTCCGTTTGACGTAATTTGACGCTTGTTGGCATCGGCAGTATAGGATAATGCCGATGACTCATAAAGATGACAATTCTTTATTACGCAGCTATAGCAAACATTAAACTTGCACCAGTATGATACGATACTTGTTGGTACGCGGTGCGTTGTTAATTATCCAGTCGGCGTCACGATTACCCACATTGGCTGATTGAGAGATGAAGACGGTGAAAATAGAGGGGGTCCGGTCATATTAGAAAAGTAAAGAAACAGAGGAAAAATTTGAGACAGCAAAACGGCAGATTGAACAACTACTACAGCAGTGTCAACTGCCCTTCCAACCAATCGGCTTGATATAGCAGCACGAAACAGTACCTTCCTGCCTCGCATAAGTTTTTGCCAGTAACCACAACAACTAGCTACACCAACAAGAATATAGCAAATAATAACATGCATATGAAGGAGGGTAAGGTAGACCGCGTAACAGAGAAGATGCCATTACCACCGTCGTCACCAGTAAACGCAACGCAGCAACTGTCCAATCAACCAATTTGATACGAATATTACCGAAGCAACAACTGGTACTACATCTATTAGGATCTCAACCAACAACAACAACAACAACAAGACGAAGAAAAGAAGACTCCGTGCAGATCTTCAGCTCGAGCGTCATGTATACTACTACTGCAGGTTGTACAGCTACTGATAATAGGATCATATTGACTATAGCTATTATAGCTACTTCAACTACTGCTATACTTATTCCCATTGCTCGTACTACTACCAACAGTAACAAAAATAATGATAAAAACCATATAATCGTCAAGACGTAATGCATCCCGTTTAAAGTATTCATCAACAACCTTTTCCGTGGACAATTACGAAGGACTCTAATTATCGAAGAAATCTAGCAGCAGTACGTGTAAGAAAAACGAACGGAGCGAAAGCCGCAGATGAGAGAAAACGTATCGCATTCTACATATACACCGAAGTCGATGGGAGTGTATATATGTGTGTCTATGAGAGTGAGCGCCAAACGACAAACCCCGACGACATGATTCTGACAACAACAATTAATATAAATAATAGAGTACGCACTACATTGCAAGGTGTGCCAATAGGCCACTCGTGAAGAAAGAGCAAGACGTAAATAGATTAAGTAACAAAAAATAAACCGGTGAAACGAACGGACAAACCGAGCTACTGCTATTACTTCGACGATCGTGTTGTTTATTACACACAAACACACACACACACACACACACACACACACACACACACACACGCACACACGTACATATATACAAAAAACATATACAACTATGGAAGAAATATATATAATAATCTATATCTATACGAAAAACATGGAAAGCGTTGAAAAAACCCCATACGCCGAACATTTTCGAGACGAGATCAACTAATCGCCAAACCCCATCGAAACATACCCCGTCGAACCAACGTACTATTGTTACTAACGGTAGTGTGGCAGTGCATTTTCGAACTTCAGTGAGACTTGTTCATGTTGTCAATCAAGTAAATAATTAAATCTACTAAACGTATTACTAGCCACTTGATTGATAGTAATAGCAGCTCTACGTATCAGTGTTCGACAGATAAAAAGCAAGAAAAAAAAAACGTGTACGACAGTGAGATTACGATGATGATAATAATAATAAGTAAGATATAACTAGCAAGTTATCAAGCCAGATTGTGCTGTTGGGCAGTGAAACAAAAAGAAGCAATCCTCACCCAGCCGGCACCTCGACCAACTGATCGACCCGCAAGCAGCTATATAGGCTACCAGGAGAATACTGAAAGATCGCAACACTTGCAAATACTGACTACTGCTGCAGCATCGGTGGCAACCACACGCCAGCTGCGGCCGCCAGTAGTGGCCATCTGCCACGAAGGAGACGTTAGGGGCAGGCCCACCAACCACCAGCGCTCAATGTTAGCAGCAGGACAAGTGCCGCCCTTGGTATCGCATGGGACCGCACCGAACCGAAGATGATAACAGATTATTTATAGTGCGCTTAAACTAGCCAACGCACTGAATTTGCTGAGGAGTATAAATTGTGTCGGTGCTAGCGGTGAAGGAACAGGTCGAACGGCCCGGTGCATGGTTTATCCATCATCGTACGGATGCTCTGCGGAGAGATGGCGAGAACGACAACCAGGACGGCAGCGTAATCGAATGAGGGCTTCCATAGCGCTCCAGCAACAGCTCGTGTGAGGAGTGCAAGTATGAGTGGACCACGCACGAAAACCCGATATCGTTCAGAGGAGCCTTGGCGCTAGGACAACGGCCAGCATCATTACGAAGCCGCGCTAATATAACCAACTGTTGTGTGTCCGTGTGCGAGTGTGCGAGAGAGTCGTAAATAGGTCTGTATAGAAAACAAGGCGAAGGCGCAAACGCCGATATTTACCAGGAGAAGGTAGGGGGCGTTACGCACCCTTAACGCTGACGGCGCCCGCGTAGTGAAAGTCGACAAAAGAAAAACAGCGCAGAAGCAACGGCAATAGCGACAGGAATAACAACAATAACTACGGACAATAACAAAAAAAAAACACGACAAAAAAGCACGATGGAAAGTAGGACCTCAAGACGGTAGCCGACAATGTAATGAAGCCGGTTCATAAAAAAGAGGAAGCAGCAGATGAAGTCGCCGTTTCCGCTAAACGCCCAAATAAGTTCACCGCCCACTACCGACCTGGTCAAGAATACGGACAGGCAAAGGGGCGATTATACGCTTCTATTACGATTGATGATACTAATACGAACGAAAACAGAAGAAGGAAGACAAACCTTCGAAGCAGCAGTGTTGTTGTCGAACAAACCTACCACGGCGACGACACAGAATAAACTGAGTGCGGAACGACCTGAACTGAGCTACAGGACGAATGGGAATCTGAAGAAAAAAGACCTTATATATCGATATATATATATATGTGTGTGTGTATATATATATATATATATACTGGAGGCAGGCATCGCTAAAAGGAAAACGAAGTCATAAAAGACCGAGAAAAGGTTATGTATATTTATATCAGATAGAAAACCTCATTTCAATTGATATTCGCCTCTCAAGCTATTGTCCGTTGCTGTCGTAGTGTCGTCTCGTTTCTGGTTCGGGAATAATGAAGATATCGTAACAACTTCTGATGCAATGCTAATAAAAACAGCGACAGTGGTCTAGTTAATATAGTAAACACCTGAGAACCGCATTACTCGTACGCCGACCCAACAAATCTGCAGGTTGAAACAACAACGATATTAGAAAGCCGTCGCTGGCGCTGTTGCTCAGGCAGCAGCACCATCGTCTCGTCACGCCTCGACAACGGGTTTACCGCCACCGTAAAAATCCAGTAATGCAGTGCTAGTCACTATTAGATCTTCGTTTATCGCTAGTATAAATCGAACGACGATTCAATTGGCAGGATAAAGGAAGAAAGAGAAATAAACAAAAAAAATAGAAATCAATTGGACTGTCTTCCACAGGAAGAAGACAACAAGGGGGACTGGACTACCAGTGATTGTGAGTGCGTGATTATCACCGGCGATGCGGACTATTGGTGGTGTGCCCAGTGAGAACTGACCCGGATTGTGGCGACAGGGTCAAGACGACCACACCGAGGTGAATACGCCACTCACCACGAGGCCCCGGCCGGTCCAGCAGGCGCCCTGAATTGGTACACGCGATATCAGACCTCGCTGCTAGCACACAGGTTTCGATCAGCAGCGAATATCGGCGTCGGGGCCATGATGCAGCCCTCTTACGAGCCCATTCTCGACTCCAGGGTGAGTACAATCGTGTAGTCTAGACTAGGCTAGAAAAAGGTGACGTCCACGAAGACGACGCTATTTACAAACCACCACAGAATAACAGACAAAAATATTTTCACGTGTACACACTTGCCGGCTATGTTAACACTGACGTACCATACATGGAGATACGTAAATGATACATCTGTATGCATCATATATATATATATGTATATACATGCACAAAAAAACTACTTGACAGGTATATAACATAAACAGAATCCATTTTCAAACTGTCTGTATAGTACATATAGTATGTTCGTAAGCATGAAAATAACATTATATATACTCATTTGTCGAGGAACACTTACGTACTACGTTACGTTATTATAAATAACATTAAAATCAATGTGCATATCTGATACAACCAAGTGAATTTTTATCGAGCAAAGGAACACATTGTATTATTGGTTTGGTAAAAGAACTGTGCTTTCTTAAGAAGTTATACTAGCATTCCATTGAATTATTAATGCCGTAGTTACATATGTATGTTACTCGTAGACCACAATGTTTATTGGATGACGCGAAAACTATGTAATGCAACGAAGCGAACGCAGTAGGCACTCATGTCATCGCATGTTTCCTATGAGGGGATTATGTTAATGTATCTAGCAGGACACAAGACAGAAAAGAAGCTGATGAGGAACTGGAGGGCAGAAAGCGTTAAAGGAAACGACATGTTGCCCCGTTTCCCTGGTCCTTCACATAAATGCCACTTTCCTTCGTCTCAGCCGGTGGCCTGCCTCACGAACAGTCGTGTTTGTATGTTAGTGGCTCTTACTACAATGCTGGTTCTAGCCATTGGGTCCTGAGGCGCTGAGCCGACGAACAGCATTTTAATTTTTCCCATCTCGGCATCTGTGCAGTGCAGGTGGGCACAAGTGTTATTCCGTACTTGTGACGGGTGCGGATGCAGGTGGAGACGGCGACGACCATGTGCCCGTGTTTTCGTTCTGAGAAAACGGGACGGGGCCCCATGTTAACGATTCTTGCTGCCGCTGCTGCTGTACCAGGCGATGCTGATGTTACTTTTTGACCTGCAGGTTTTGCTGATGCAGCCGATGACGCTATTCGCTGCAATCTCAGGAGGAGCTGGAGGTAGAGTGTCAGCAGTGAGCACTTTTACGGCACTCTCCGTCTGTACGGTGACCACTGTCCGACCAGTTCCGTTGTTCAATCCAAGCTCTGTTGCTCGCCAGTGATAATGGTTAGATCCCATTCTGCTTCTGAGTCAGGTGTACTGCAATAGTATGACGATGCCGATCCGCTTATCATGGGTGTTCATTTGCGAAAAATCAATATGGCACAGTTGCCATATTATCATGGGAATGAGGGCAGAGGATAAATGGACGTAGTGTTTCTGATAGTAGGAACGGTGGTAAATCAAAATAGAACCGATTGGCAACCGCATTGAGGAATCGCTGGTAGGAAGGCTGGGTGCTGCCGGCTGGTTCGGTAAAATTCGGAACGTGCCAGCTCAATCAGACTGCAATCTGTGCGAGGTAGTTTTCGGCCGGCCATATTCTCTGTATCGGCTGGCCCTGTACATCGCACAATCACATAAACTCTATTTTGGTATGTTTGGGTTGAACCGTAGAGATAAAGCCAATAGCACCGCCTCAAACTGGGTACGGCGCAAGCGACGTCAACGATAGCAGCATTGGAGGACGCGGATGCATACTAATGCTGTCGGTGTGTTTGGGGAAAAGCGACTTTTCAATCAGCGACACTCTCCATCGCGACTGCCACAGGCACGCTTTTTGTGTACATATCTTAGTGCGCGTATACATTCGTACGTATGGATCAATGGCTGAGCGTACGAGAGGAGATGTGCTATAGGATGTTTCTGGCCTTCTGCATGTCTCCGAAAGCTGACAGATGTACGCGTCGCACGTTTCTTTTCGTGCCTGTTTAAGCAAATTTACTTCTTGTACAGCTTTTAGACTACACCACCACCATAGGTTACCTACTACTACCGGTACGCCGCTCTTTCCCCAGGCCAGACAAGACTGTCTATAACAGGCGCTATTTTTCCAGAAAAGGGCGGCCGTCTGTCATATAGCGGCTTTTCGATGATAAGGGGCTCGAAATAGTAATAGGAAAAACGGAGGCAGAAAACAGAGAAGAAGCAGGTCGCTAGAGCAAGCTACATAATAACAAGGCGGCTTTCTATCGCCGGCATGGTCCGCGGAGCAAAAAGATCCTTCAGGGAGAAAGCTGTGGAAATACTGGGACATGGATAAAAAAAAATGTAGATTTATGTAGTATTTGTTGAGAGAGGAAAGATATTGTTTTCTGTTTTATTACCTCCATATTGGAGCTATACAGTGGTATCTGATCGGCGTAAACAGAAAGAATATCTAGCGAAAATGGAAATTCATGACATTAATAGTAAATGCATGTCACATGTGAGATTATTTATAAATTTGTCGATGAAAGCCGTTTGGAAGAGTGGCAATTTCCTATAACCAGATATCAGGCTACCTTCCTTTTAAAGACCACCAGTTTTACGACTAAAATATAACGAAAACGTAAACGATTACAGCAGGCTGCGACAGACGCAGTTCTCGGTTGATGATCTTATGATTTTGAAAATCGCAATGAAGGGCCTATTTTATGGCGGAAAAGAGGCAGTAGTTGCTTGGAGTTCCTCATTCGAAGCTTCTGATAGCTGCTAACATGCTGGTATTATTTCTTCGCTCACGATTTATTAGTGCGCGACTAGGGTGGCTGAATGAAGCGGTGCTTCCGTTTTGTGTAAAAATATCGAACGCATGTATTTCTAACGTAGGTTTTTTGACCGCCATTTCGACGATTTAGCTCGGAACGAAAAAAGAAAAGCCGTCTATAGTACCAATAACATCAACAGAAGTTGGAGCATGGAGAGGCTCGGTCCTGTGATAGCAGAAATGTTGAACTACCCTTCGACAGCGTCCTTTTCAGAAGGAAGAGTTAGGCGCCAACGGACTGATGGATTGACCGCCCCATCCACGTTCGACGGCTCCGGGACGGCAAAGTCAAGCCAAACCTGTCTTTGTCCCTATTTCAGGAATCCCCCTTCTTTTAGTTCAGTTGAAGTCCAGCCGGCTACGGCAGACCAAGCTGGCCGAGGCCTCTGTTCTGAATCGTAAAAAAGGCTTTGGTCGCTAGGCATGAAAAGGCCGCCTTCACCTCATCCACCGGGACCGTTGGACGACATTGCTACGGCAAGAAAATAAAGATGGCGCGGCAGCATCAGTGGAAGCAAGAAACGTTAGTTCAGGCACATAGACGGACCTCTACTTGAAAAACCTTTAGTTTTCTCCGCTTTCGTCTCATGCCGCCGCTTCACCTGCTTTAATGACTACGCATCATGCCATGCGCCAACGGCCACCAAGACGATAAAAAATAGAAGATGCACGATAAGAACAAGAACTTTCTAGTTTTGGTGAATGGGCGGTGGAATGCATTCTACTATTAAAGCTACCTGTAGGTAGCTAGATTAAAACGATTTGGTCGCGCAGCTCCACCTGCCAATATCAACAGTAGATCCCCAAAGACAACTCGTGGTTGCTGTTCTCGTTTAAGGGACAAGCGGAAAGCACTTATTTGACAATAAAAGGACAAAGAAGCAGACGATTTCGTTTTTCATCGATATCGTTCAGGTTGCCGCTGTAGCTGCAATCGGTGTTAGCAGCGTAAGCTGCTCTAGCTAGTTGACGTCCTGTCTCGTACGTACGGCCATATCTTAACACGAACAAATGCATTCACTTCATCCATGCTAATGTACAAAGCAAGGTTTACGGAAAACGGGCTTGTGACACGGGCGTGTATTATGGCTTTTGTGATATACTTGCCGCTCACTATCTGTCCACTCGCCCGGCAACTGCTGCTTCTTCTCTATGCCAGGTTTGTTCGACTTATCTTGTTTCAGCTCACAGGCTCATTGTTGTCTCGTTGGCCCCACCCAAATGGTAACAAAGGCTCGTCAGTTTCCTAAACACCTAGCTTTTCCTTACTTTCTCACAATAGTAAGGCGCCCATGCACTCAGTTAGGCGGTAGCAACAGCCATCCCTAGGCCGTTGCTGCTCGTGCTGTTGTCGCAAAGGAAAAACTCTCAGTTAAATACGGCCAGGCGCTTTTTAGCACTTCATCGAACAAATGGTACCAATACGATTTCAGTGTCATCGGTCGGTCCATTGATATCGGTGCCTCATCCTACTCTAAATACCGGTGTCTTTGCCACTTGTTCTGCCTTGGCTCCCGCTGTTGTCCCTACCACTAGTTTGGCCTGCTTTGGCTGAAGCCGCAAATGAAGCGCCTGTCACCCAAGGGGCCTGTAGGTTGCAGACCCCTTGCCGGTGTCATCTCGCCTGGCCTTTCCTTGGTGTAAGGGATTATCCTGCATTTTTGTGACAAAGCTAATAACACAGAACATAGTAGATAGAGTAATTCACTGCCCTTGGCGATAACCTTCGATTATCGAGTCTGTCAGTTGCACAAGGAGACGCACTCAAGGAGACGACGATGACAAGGAAGAGAATTAAGCCAGGCGGTCAGACGAGGGAGCAGAATCGCTAATAAATTGACGATATTCGTATACGCCACTGCTAATAACAATATCATTGTTAATAAACAATACCAAGAATCTCGGCAGCAGCATAAGTGAAAAGCTATGATGATAAATGACAGTGATGAGAGAAGTTACGACATTAACAGAGTTGCATGCTTCAAAATTCAAGCGTGGCCCTCTTTCGGCATCCTGTTATCAACATTGTCAAGTCGAGTATTACTGATGGCTGGATTTTTTCACTCCGTCGCTCCCTACCAGGTTCTCAGTTCCCGACCATGCCGTGGTTGATTGCTTTACACTTTTACCTCACTGGTTCATTCCCCTACCCGCGAAGTTTCCTAGTAAAGACTTCGCTGTTGGATGTACACAGAATGTAATCTCGGGTCCGCGGCGGAACAGCAGCCCTAACAATGGCGCTAGATTGGCAGTCCTGCTGAGGAACCCGCTGGGCAGCGCTAAGCAAAATGAATTTGTCACTACATACTTTTTCGCCGTTTCTGCCCTGTATGTGCGCGTAGTCTGTGCTACTTAAGGTCTTTCATATTCCTTTGGACATGTCTGCCCGACGAGGCCAGACCACGCGGCCTTATTGCATATTATTTAAAAACGCTTGAAGCAGCAAAAGGTACTTGAAAAAGAAGAGAAAGCTGAAATAAGGAGGGGACAGTGAAGAAAACTGGTAGCTTTCGTAGACGCTAAACGCTCTCTTAGGTAGAGAAATGAATTCGCGCTTCCCCGTTTTATTTCTAGGACTGTCGCCTAACACAAAGGTCCAGCGAGTTATGAATCTACCTTACGCTTTTTATCGCTGAAGCGCGTATCTTAAGGAATGGATAATGTCCTCTTTGCTCAATGAGGAATAGTTTCGTAAGGTGAACTCATATAACTCTTCCAACTAAACGGCTATTATTAAACGAAAAAATTACCGTCCACAAGAAGTGAGGGCATTTATTAAAATAATTTTTAAAAAATGTCCTCACTAGTTTTTTCGGTACTGAAATTTATCAGTGGGCTTATAAGTGATTTGACAGGAGTCGATTTCATGTCGATTATTAGTATATACTCTATAACACTCAATAGGAGCATTACTGTGTTATCTGGTTGCTCCATATTATCGTTTTTGGAGCAGCGCCGAAATACAAGGACACTCGTCTGACGCACATATTCAACTGCTCTATATGGCACCAGCAACAAACTAAGATATTTAAAAAATATATGCTGCTTTGCATAAAAAATGTATGCACCCGTGAATGGTCTTCGAAAAGCTTGACATCGTTTCCATGCTACATTCCCCACCTTTGCTAATTACTTACCTTTATCAATCATGATATCATTAATAAGTACCGCTTGGTTACTTCTGCTATTTCAATTGCATCAATTTCAGTCCCATTTTTACCGTTCAGAACAAGCAGAAGAGTTAGTATAGACGCACCCTCTACTTCAAAATAGGGAAGACGTTTTAGCACGCAGGGGACGTTACGAACTATACATTGCCAGTTCCTTTACACTTCTCAGGGTTCCCTCACTATCTGTTGAGTCATACTACCTTTGATACAATAAAGTTGAAGATGTTGAATTGTAGCTAGCGGAATTGTGCAGCGCCAAGGTTTCAAAGTCAATCACACTTCCGACGAGACTAAGGTGGTGACGCTCGTTAATGCCCGGTCGGTCTCTACCCACTGCCACAAACAGATGTTACGCTTAGTACGGCGCACTTTGCGCTGGGCCTTGTACTTTGTACGACCATGTAAACACCATGGGGATTGGTGTTTTTGACAGTCCGCTAACAGGGCCTATCATCAATTCGGAGTTTTCCTGCACACTTTACATCAAATGCGATTGGCCCCCGCCCTGCTACGTATAAAAATGATTTTCTTACTACTACTAGCAGTTATTCTGTCGCCATAGGACCTTGGGGATAGGAGCAAACTCTGATATCTCTTTTTTTGTTCCGTTTCGGGCATTTTCTTGTTCTTCGGAATAAAGCAAGAATCACTCTTTGAGTAACCTGGGTAGTAGCACCTCGGTTCTAGTAGTGCAAGCAGAAGCGATTACCCAGTCCGCGGTGGCAGTAGCGACGGCTGCTCGGAAGCCTCGTTCTGCAACCTCAAGTGAACGGATCCCCTGAAAGTCATCTTTTTTTAAACAGACCACAGACGCTCCGAGCGCGGCCAAAGCGCCACGAACGCGTTCTTACTACTATAACTGTTGCTGCAACTATAAGGGTGAGAGCAGCTTTGATGAGCAACGTCCACGGCCATCCGTGTCAGACTCTGTCTCGCGCAGATTTCTGTCTCTTCCTCTCGTTTCAGAGAAATGGCGCCGAGGCGCTTTACTTTGGAGAAAGGCCGTAGTTTCGAGGAATGCAGTTTTAAAGAGAGGCAAAAGAGGCGGCAAGAAACGAAGGCCAAGCCTCGAAAGCCTGAAAGGCTATCGACGCACCAGGAACGAGCGCAGGGATGTACCGAAAGGAGGGGTAAACTTGAAATAGGCGAAGCATGTGCAAATTTAAGATGGAATGTATCTGTTCATGATCGAGAACTGAGTAGGAGAATGAGGACGTGCCAAGAACTACGGCATCTGAACTGTGGATGAAATTGGCGTTTTAGCGCAGTCATCTCTTGCTTCAAACACCACTGCATGAAAGAGTGAATACATCCCGATGTGTGCCGCGAAAGTTTTGCGTATATTGAATATGTGAGCAGCACTTAAACTACATGCAAAGTAATGTTATTGCTTAGCATAATCCGCCTGTTTTTAGCTCCCGCCAGCCAGCACACGTATACAGATCGGTTCGGGTACTGTAAATTGTAATACTCTAGCATCATAGAAGCAAAGTGGCGACAGTTTTTGTTGTGCCTGTCATATCCTGTTCCCATAGAATATTTAGCCGAAAGAATATACTTTGGCCAAAATTTATGTATCCCTCTGGGACAGACATGCGCCAAGACTGCAAACTAGTTTGAATGGCATCCTATATGGCGAGGTTGGCGGGGTAAACCGGTCTCCCAGTTGCCCAGTCAGTTGACTACTAACACTAACAGGAACAACAACTCTGCTAAATATGTGTGTTCACTCAGCTAAACAGCCGAAGTGCTATGATTCTTTGACCTCAGCGACTATGGCCTGAACGCAGTATAGCGCTCTAAAGCTGGCTGAAAATCCATCTACTGTAATAGCCACATTAGCCTTGGCCAGTAACAAAGAGAAAGGTGGTAGCTATTCTTAGGGGGAGGCGTTGTTGTTGTTGTTGTTGTTCGAGAGAACTCTATGGGTGGGGTCGAGTGCTTGCTTTCCGGGTGCCATTGCGCGGTGGCCCTCTCGGCTTATTGGGGCAGCTGTATCTGGGGAATCGTGCAAATATGTGGTCTATATATACGAGCTGAAGGAAAGAAAGACTATCAGAGGTAGTCACGGGGCTATATGCAATGACTCCCGGGGGTATTTGGCTGCTTCTAACCGTTTTCGCACTTTTTTCCGTTGTCTCTTAAGCGCTCATTTTATTTCTACAGCTTGTGCAAGTGTGGTACCATATTCGTAAATCGTCCATGTTAGGTCTCGATCTGTTTTACGAATCGTGGATGCGTGTAGGCATTAAAGCACAGAAATTTATTGTACCACTATTTCACATTAATGAATAATTCTTCGCACATATGGTTAGTAATTTGTAGGTTCAAGTGCAGATATGGAGACGCATATCTCTGCTAGGATTACTAGCTTGCGCAAAGATACGCTGTGCACAGGAAAAAAAAGGATGAAAAAGGGAAGTGTTTCACGAGAGTATCGATTATAAATAACCAAAAATCCCCTAAGTATTAATCAATTTCAGTCACAATAGCCGAACCCGTATTTATTACACATACTTAGTGTGAGGTCGAAAAAATGTTATTGGAGGTCGGCGTGGTTGAAATAAACTGCTTATATATATAAACTGCTTATATAGAATATGGGGTCTACACGTGTGAGTTTTTTTACGGTAAAAACCTCGAAGTAAACTGTTTATGAACCATACATGTATATATATATATATATATTTATATATAGAATTAGTGGTTTTAGATCGATGTAGCTTTTGCGATTACTATTGTGCTTAACTGGCACCGTGGTGTCAGACTAAATAGAAGCCAATAATGCACTACGATCAATAACTTTTTATATTGTTAATCTGCAAATCAGACTCATCTAATCTCAGGCTATTGTTTTCGCATTTACTGTGACCTATGCCTTAAAAAAGAAGGAGTAAGTGCTAACTCAGATCGAAACTAAATGGTACATATGTCCGCAGTCTACATAAAAGAATGAATCAGAATTTAGAAGGAAATTTGATTGAGATTATTGACCTTATATCGTCAAGCTGCTCCTAATGTCTAGGAGGCTTTTTTATAAAAAAAAAAAAAAAAAAAGCTCTGCATGGTACGCACTCAAATGAATGTCTCCAGTGTGTATGCTTTGTGCCTTTTTCTCAAGGCTTCAGGCCTAAACCTTTCTATGACCTATCTCGTACATTCTACATGTTGGCTTATCGATTTCTTAAGCAACCTGATAGCTATAGTTTGAAGGGTCCGCATCTTCTCGATTGAGTATGTTAGCCTATTTAATTTAGAAAGGCAAAAACACGACCCTTTGACAAAAATAAAATATTGTTCACGTCTCACAACGTATGTTCTAAAGGAACTCTGGCATCGGCTGTCCTTGTCAGCTGTTCAATACTGTGAATCAAATTTACCGCATCTATTGTAAGAACAGTGAAGGACATTCTGTACAAGCGGAAAGATGAGCGCTAGCAACGATAGAAAAGGTTAATGTTTACATAGGCGACATACCGTCTTAAGGCTCGTGGACAAGAAATGGCTGCAGAAGAGGCAAGGTGAAAACTTGCAGCCATCCTAGGCTGATTAGCGGGATCGATTCAATGCCAAGACTAGACAAACCAGGCCACTAAGTAATGGGAGAATGAAAAGGCCGCCAAAACAAAAAACGAGGAGGCAGACCACGGTGGAACTAGCTATATTAGATAGAACAGCGAGGGCATTGCCGACCATGCTAAAAAGCAAATTCGATTTGGCCTGTTCTCAGCCGCAGCGGCTGTACGGTTTCTGATGGTTTGAATGAACAGCCGCGCCAATAACGACGAAGCAAAAATTCTTAGTACCAGCTCAGTTACCTGCCTAGACTGTAAGCAGCGGCTGTTTTGCACTTGCAAGTGTTGCCGACGAGTGTGCATATCGCACGACGAGGGCTATCTGTCGATCCACGGCATTAAATTGGCGAAAGCTTCCATAATTAAGCAAGTTCTTTATTTTTTTTTTGTGTCTTGTAGTAACGATAATAGTAAAGGTAGCTACTAAGGCTGGTCAAGCTTGTTAGCTTGATTTAGACCCGCAACAGTACAGGTCAGAATGAGAAGCGGATCACTGGCTTTTTTTTTTTTTAAATTAAATCACGTTTTCTGTCTCATTTTTGTGATTGACACTTTCCGCGCATATGTTCGTGAACATGCTAGCACAAACCGACCTATAACAGATGTTCTAAAACTAAAAATGGCATAGCAAGAGCTATGACAAGAAAGTAAAATTAAGTAACAAGGGAGTCTTTGGTGTGTTGAAATCGAGTGTCTCATAGCTAGGGACGAAAGAGTGCCTCATATAGTAGAGTAGACATAGGAGATCTGTTCTGCTACCGAACACGAACTGGACTGAATGAAAAGTTATCTTGGCCCAACTCGATGATAGCACAGTCTCTTATATATATATATATATATATATGTAAGGTCTATTTTATATCTGTACAATACGGTATATGCTCAATACATGTGCACGTCGTGTGCACTAAGTAGCCGTTAATAACTTCATGTATCGCTTTCCGCTTGGAGCATGTTATTTGATAATAAAAATAACATTGGATAAAATAAATGAAAAAATACGTTTAACTTACTAAAATATTTGATTATGTGCAGACAACATATTAAACCCGTTTGACATATGGAATTTATATATCTATATAAAATCGCCGGGCCATCGTTCCACTATTAAGGTTGGTACTGGAGAAAAAATTGCGTGAATGTCCTTCTTTAGTTAGATATGGGCCTTCTTTATGCAATTAAAACTGGTACTATATATATATATATATATATATATATATATATATATCTATTAGTTAGAAGTACGTGCACAAATAAGAACGGATCCTGGTCGTAACTGGTTTAAATGAAAGTGTTTGCGTGCACGATTTTTCAAAAGCTCTTTAGCCTGCCCAACTCATACAAACCTTCTCTTTCTCATTCTCATTCTTGATACTACAGCAAATTACATACGTTCGCGTCAAACGTTTGCGCTGTTCCTATCATGACTCAAGGATTGGCTATAGTAGTTTTTGCGAAAAACGTTTTGAGGTGTATTCAGCGTGAATGTGAAGTTGACGATTAGCGTAGACCTCGAATATACCTGAATTTATTTTCTGCTGCCTTGATTATCCTACACAAATTGCAGGTGGACGAGCTTTGTCTTATTCTATGATTCGAATAAATTTCTAAATTGCTTTTTTGTGGTGGATATGCCAGAGCTGTTTGCGCATCGTTAAAGGCGTCGCCAGCAACGACTTCGATGGTGACGTCCGCGAAAGCCTTGCCGACAAAACAGGACAACTTAAAAAAGCCGGTTGTCCCGGGAGTACAGGAGTAAAAAGGAGAGGCGGCGATTGAGACTAAGGATAAAGAAAAAATATATGGGCTACTACAAGGGGAGTGAAGAGAAATATTTTGTATATTTAGCCCCATGAACAACGGTTAGTGGCAATACGAATGACTTTGGACTTTTTTGTTGCGAGCCGAATAAGCTCCTGGCGCTGACGAGGACAGCGTAAGTCCGCAGGGAAAAGAAAGGTCCAAGAAGCGCAGATTCCGTGTTATGGCATTTTAAAAAAAGAAATATTAAGGGAAACGCATGCGATTCGGTTATTCCACAAAATCACCCCCTCGCCGTGTTGCTGCGAGCGACCGCCCTTTCCTTCTTTTCTCGGCCGGTGTCGTGCGTCATCATTGAGGACGCGCGCAGAACTTTCGTTCGTTGGTGCCCTGTTTTCTTGCGGCACTAAAATTTCCGGACACCATCAAAAGGAAGGTTCCCTTCAGGCAATCCTGACTCAGCTCTGTAGCTGGTCGGCTGCTTAAAATTGTCATAGGTTGCCCCTTTCCCGCCAACTGGCACAGACGAAGTACAAAACACGGCGCATGTGCAAAGTCATGCACGCGCAGCCAGGCGTCAGCCTAAAAAACCTAGCCACCTTAGCGGAAAAGCACGCAGCGAATGTATGTAGCTTTCTTTGCATTCCTTGGCCCATTTTGGTACAGCCATCAGGACCATCAGATATTAAGGAAGACACTTTAGATTAGCAAATGGAGTACTGACAGTTGTGTCTCCATTTCGGCACGTGTGGCCGTACTTCGTCCTGTCTCAAGCCGATGATAACTTACAAAATACAAACCATAGCAGAAACTGCTTAACGAAGAAGTGCATAAAATAGACCTCTATTGGGGAAAGGAGGGAGTCGTCGGAAGATGTTTATATAAAGGTTTTGCAGATAAGTTCACAGAGTACAGATACGTCATATTGTAGTGGCTGATCAGAGGGATTGCGCCGATTCCAGTTTTTCAACACTTTTAGATGTTTCAGTGTCTAATCTTCGCAATTTAGTCTACTGATCCGGCTCGTATCAGAACTATTATTTGCGTAGCAAACAAATAAATACAGGATAAATTACTCATCAGGAATCTTCGCCGGACGACTAGAACAATGTATTCCTGTAATATTATGTCGCACTGTGAAGAGACGGTCTACAAATGTGTGTACGGCTGATCCGGGACGAGCACGTCTCATTCGTCATGCCTCCTCGTTTACTGTTGCTGCTGTTTCTCATGCATGAGATGCAAACTGTTCGCTTAGTCGTACGGCTATCGTCTAAGCTCCGTTGCCTTCCTCGGCAGCTACCGCGCCGGAAGTAGCAAAAGACTCGCCTTGGCTTCGGTACATCGCCTCTAGCATTAGATAAATGCAAATATGTATAATCGTCCGGTGTGAAAGGAATGGGTCGCAACATGAAACAATTGCAGATGCCATAAACTACGGCCAATCGCAGTCATATAACTAATTATATGAGTCACCGGGTGGCAATGTTTCTGTTTATTCGCGCTAGACCTTGGCGACGACGACGACGACGACGACGACGACGACGAACGGTGAGAAGAAAGATAGCTTCCTCATGATGATACAAATTGTTTCGTTTATTAATGCGGAAGATTTACACAGAGGAACGACATGGATGAAAATGACGATCATTGAGCTATTTCAAAGTTTTACTTTATTAGCATTGACCTTATTACTAATCGTGTAATTACAGTATTACTGTTACAGCCATTGTTGTTATAACAGAAGGTGCGAGCACTACTTGGCATAGCTTCAGAAGGCCGCATTTACTGGGCGTAAATCTTTATTTCATTTGTCACTGTCTTATGCAGAGAGACGATGCAGGTAATATACGTTCTGTTGCGGCGCAGTAAGACGTTAGGTCTTGAAGATTGAAGACTGCGATGGTCTCTGCAAAAGGCTGCAAGACAGCTTCAGCAAAGACCGCAATGTCGAATATGATTCCTATCAGTAACGTAGCACCTCATTCATGATAAGTGAACTCGCTCATCGAGTGTGATATAATAACGTTGTTGAATCCTTCCAGTCGGATATGCAAATTACGGCAATTTGTTATACCCCGCAAAACGGTAATATCTTGAGAACTAGCCTGAAAAACGTATATATCTATCGAATGGTAGATTCTGCTCATCGCTAGAGTCATTCGAATAGATATGATGCTATACTAGCGTATCGTAAGATACGTAATGCTCACCTGTCAGCTGGCGTTTAAGGACCCGTTTATCATACTACTTCGAGAAATAGTCACGCTTCTTATGTGTTTTTTGAAATCTGAAGCTAGGGAGCGTACGAAACAGATCATTGAGTGAGACCAAGAAACACTGACACTTTGACGATTGGCACCGACTCAGAAACTCATAAAGAGTGTAGATTATCATCCAGAACGGATTCTATGGATTTTATCACATAGACGTATATTTCAATACCGCTACGGCATCTATGGGGGCATTAAACTGTGATTAAGGCGACTCTATATTGGCATGCGGTCTCGGAGTATTTCTTGAAAGATATGGTTCCCTCAACGCTTTGCTGCGGACTTTCGATTCAAAGCAAGGGTCTTTCTAGACGAGCGGGTCCCCGCTGCTGTATCTCGAAAAGAGTATGTTCCCATTATTCCATAGGGCGTCTGCCACTGCCTTCTGGGGGGCCTATCGACACACTTTTCGGGTTTTGTTCCCGCTTTTTATTTTGCACCTTTTCCGAGAGCTCCGAAGAATCCACTACTTTCCAGGTCGATCGAAGCATAATGCTGTGCAGGTTCGTTATACTATCTACTCATACCTATTTAATGGAACCTTAGGCTATCCCACGTTTCCTGCGCTAAATTCGTGCTCGCGTCAGACAGTGCGCAAACTGGACGCAACTGTTCGGAAACGCACGCTCGATGTATCTCAGCTCCATAGTAAGCGTCCTGTCCCACTTTCCCGTGTGTGGTACATTAACCGTGGTATGTTTGTTTCTGCCGCTAAGCACAGAATGATCACAAGTCATCAGGCCAACAGACAAACCAACAATGCAAGCTATCAGTTGCGCTTGGTTGCACTATGAGTGTAGTGATCCTCTCACAGTAGAGACCACCCCTTCAGTCCGGATTCAGTTACCGGAAAATGGCACATTCGCTGCCCAACTGGCCCCAGTACTAAGTTACAGCCTAACGACACGTGCCACCTCACTGGGTTGGCCCTTATCTCAGATTCACCTCGACTGCTATCAACTCGAAGTCGACCTATTAATCTAAATGCGCGTGTTATATAATGACATGCCGGAGTGATGCAGCTCGCGCGTAGTTCTAGCAGTCTCCCTGTCTTTCTTCCGTTGTATATATATCTGTCCATTAAGTCATATCGTGTATGCATATTAGCGGGTCAAAGGTGCTGTGGCTTCCCTTCCTCGATGGCTATTTGTAGAACTCGAGTGGAATCGGCAGCGGGCAACAGTAATACAAATCGCGGGTCCAATATAGTTCCCATGATCTCTGTCGACCTGAACGATCGAAAAATCCTACCGCCTACGTTGTCTCTATGTATTGGCCAGAACTCGTTAGCTGGCTTCTCCGCATTATGTCGTCCTCACTGACTGCTCGCGTCGCTGCTGCTAACGACATGTGTTTGCGTTAGGGTAAATGCGTCACGTCGGATCAGTTGCCGACCTACCTCCAATAGTAGCTAAATAGTAACAGAATGGTACTGGTGAGAGATCGAGAGTCTGCTATCACCACTCGAATGGCAGTTATAATATTTGTCGAATCAACGGCAAATTAGCAAATCGATCTGGCCTGTTAGTACGTGGAAATCTTGGCCTTGCCTACCTGACACGGCCTTTCCTGCTTGTAGCTAGCTAGCTAGCATAGCGATTGACCAAGTTTTTGAATTTATTATGAGATAATGTGACTGTATGAACGATCCAGTTGGCCAACAAACGTGTCTTCGTGTTACGATTTTGGTCCCTCATTGATATTCGGTAATATATTAACTGGGCAAGCGAGCAGAAGTAAAGATTCCCTATAATGATCGAACGAGGCAAAATTATTGTTGGCACACAGAAACGCATGAGTTGGTAAAATTTACGATATATACGCTTGAGCTCAGATGTTATTGTTAGGCGAACGATGTTTAGGATACACTTTTCGGATTTTAGATTTAAAAATTTCTACGGAGAACTTAACTTAACACAGTGATTCGTGACGAAGTTGGTCACCTGCTGAATATAGTGCGCCCTTAATAAGCATTCTAAGAAAGTTGGTTATCTATTTGCTATAGGTTACGATTTATATCTTTTAAAGAAACGAGCCGTCTACCTATTGGCGGTATCATAGTGTCTTGACTGGTCCCACGACCGGGAACGATCATCTGCAGTGTAGCGTGCATGGCGGCAATATTTGACTCTTCTCAAGATAAGTCCATTCTTGGAAGAGGAGAATAACCAAGACAACCTAACACAACCGTTCGCCGCTGTAATACTATCATCCTATAAGCCCATGTTATCATAGTACCTGGTCGAGTTGACGCACAGCATCTGAACCGACGACCTTGACCCCTTGTTTTGGATCGTGATGGTACTAACCCAGTCTTGTTCCTGTCGCTGCTGCATTAACCACGTTACCGCTCTATTTGGCTTTTGTTACCCTTCTCTACTAGGACAATATGCAAATAGAAATTCGCTAAATGTCTCGTATGCCTCCATCTGTTCGGAGAATGTCCTAAATGATCCCTTTATAGCTTCCGATTTAAGCTATGTTCAGATGATGCACTGTACCGTGCAATTTAATTCAGTTACTTGCTTTACTCGAAACGATGCTTTTCTGATTGAAAGCGCAACACATACTGCATGTGCACGTCAAACATTGTTGTGCCAGTAAGACTGAGAAATAACACTTGAAAAATATGAAAATGTAAGCAAGTGCAGTTAGGTGTTGAAGGGTTTCATCCTTATTGTAATCCCTACTTGGTTCTGCAGAACATTCGGAGCATGACTTTGACCATGATTCTTCTGCTTCTTGTTGTTTAGTAGCTGCTATTGCGATAGCTCGCGTAACATACTCATTCGAACAGTCAGAATATACCATTGTTTAGCCCTCCCTTTTGCTTTCTTTGTTTTAGTTCGTTCGATGTGGATAAACAGATGAAACGTATGAAATATAATAGAAATTAACTGCACCCTACAGGATCAGCGCTCTGCCACATAGTTGTTCGCCGAGAGGGCAATAACAAATTGCGGGACAATACTGTATACGTTTCCAATGCGTCACAGCGTTGCGGACGTACGCATGCGTTCCGCACGTGGGCCCCAAAGATACTCGCGTATCCTTCCTTAGCCGGAGTTTGTGTATACTGTCAGATGATGAATTCTTATTCTGCAAACGGATGCCTCCGTGAAAATGCCACTTATAATCCCTTACTCTTCACTTAGTAGCAGACTAACCGGTGGATTCACACATAGTATTGCCTGGCGCATTATTAGCAGAAGTGAAGACTAAGACTAGGACGAGACTGAGATGCCAGAGAGGTTTACTTCTGAGGAGCACTTCTCTAAGTGCATATACACTCGAACCATTTCTTGTATTTAAAGAAGGCAAGGAACTTCTCATTTAAGGTTTTGTGGTCAAAAGTTCTAACGAAACTCTAGTTCAGAGCTCTGCCGTAAGCAATATTGCGGCCCCATGATTTCAGATAACAGTTGCAGAATTTTCAGCGTCGAAAAGTAACGCTACATTTAAATTTTAAAAATAGTTACATCGTTTGCGCCATAGCAAAGTAAAACCATGTTATCGTAAAGGGTAGTTTCAATATGCTGTGGAGATATTCCCGTGCAAACGTTCAGAACGCAAAGTTCTTAACATCCTGCCTCGAACTTCACAGCTACGCTTTGTGGCTCTCGACAGGTGACGACGGATCTTTGCGGAGACAGGTCGCTGCTTCCGACCTGCTGCGTCAAGTACAGCCGCTATTGTTTAAATGAATTATAAAGGTCAAATACTAAACAACGTAAATATATATACTATTTTCTTTTATTGAAATACAATAATATAAAACAAGTGTCTGTTATCGACCCGATCACAGTAAAAAATAAACAACTAAGCTTATGTGCTTTTTCTTTGTTAAATGTATATATTTCGTAATAAGGAAAGCTGCAACTTGTTTGTTTTTTTGTTACAGTTTGGACACTTAGGTGTTTATTCGGTGTCAAAGTATTTCCTCGGTGTGACCGCCTCTTGTCCCAGTTTGCAGCGTACCCAAATGAAGCTTGGCAATTAAATCACTTTTAGCCGCTAGCGTAATTACCTATAAATGATTTAGAACGTCGGCCATTTTGCGTTCGGCTGAAGTAATGCAGAAAAAGTTTATGGGGATTAACCGAAAAATGCTTTTCAACATGTGTGAATGGGACATGTCATTGCTATTATTCGCTCGAAGAGGAACATGGGTGACGGCGGTCAGCTCAGCAGTACAGCGTAATAAATCTACGATTAAGGTTAGTAATAGGTCGAACCCGCGCGTAGAACCGGTCAAACAGCACGATCATGGCAACAGGCCGAAATAGACGAAGAATATAAAAAATAACACAGATGTGTGGTGGAGTGTAGAAAATCAATCGAACCGATGGCTTTGGGTGGGTCAAGGCTGAAGTCCACTGTTAAGTATTAACGAATAACGAATGATGACCCATAACAAGATCGGTCCAAAAACGGCGGTCATTCAACTATGAATTGTTATCCTCACTTGTTATCGTGGTAAAACGTTGAAGCAAGGGATGCGAAGGCCACACAGAGTCCGATAACCGAAAGGGAATACAACGCAGTAGGAGTACGATCGCTCGAGAGGAAAGGCCTGGGAAGCACGGCCTTAAGCTCTGGCCTTAAGACGACATGGTGGCCATGTGAAAATTCCTATATGGCTAAGATAAAATGAAACTGCTCACACTAATTCGAAGGTGAAAATTATATTATTGTATATGAAATTAAATAGGGATGATATATTATAATCTAATAACAAAGTTTTTTCATCAACGGACAGGATATGTGAAGATAACCCGATTTCATAGATCCCTTCGCTTCTTTTATGACAGGAAAACGTATAGTT
The DNA here is from genome assembly GCF_002443255.2 of Varroa destructor. NCBI lineage: Eukaryota > Metazoa > Arthropoda > Arachnida > Mesostigmata > Varroidae > Varroa > Varroa destructor. Next base: position 21,654,130 of record NW_019211458.1, on the reverse strand, counting down.
TTAGCGCCAGGTCTTCCACTGGCTAAGGTCAACAAAACGGTATTGGCTGCGATTTACGAAGCTCTGGTAACGTATAAGTATTGAAACTCTAGTTTACGTAACCGTCCCGTTCGATGAGAAGACGTTTGTTGAAACGATTTGTTTTTAGCACAGCTACTCTGCTACGAAAATTAACGGTGCTTATTTGCATAACGGACCTAAAAGCGACGGAGTTGAATAGACCAAACAATAATAATCGTTTCTGCCTTCCGGGAACAAGCGAAAAAATGGTCCTACACCTAACGACGTACCGGATATTAGCTGGGATGGTGGGACTGCTGTCGTGGGTCATCGCTAAAGCAGATAACTATAGTAATTATCTAATGACGGCATTACACTGCTGCGGTGTTTGACCGGCCAGGGGCAGGCCGTATAGTCAGATCAGCTTAGAGCGACTTCAGCTATGCATAAAGGCTGGTACACGGAAAACAAATAGGGAAGGCAAGATGGATTATTGGCTAAATTTCTATATACGTTATTGAATTTGATCTTGGTCATATTTTTTGTCGTCCGAACCCGAGTTGAAGCGATAATTAATGCTGCACTAATATTCGCGATGGCCTAACGTCAAATATGTGTTAGCACATTTGATGCATATAATGGGCAGATACGTCAACCCTTACCGCAGCAGGCATAATATGCCCCAGTATTAGACTTATGTAAATCACCTATTACTGCTAGCTTAGCTCGGTCTTATTACCTGAGAACGCTGTATTCAAGAGCCAGCTATACGTGGCTAGGAAGAAAAATAGGCCGTTCCTTCGCGCCACCTCGGAAATTAAGTAACAATTTAATAATTTCGTAATCCCCGATCATATCACAGTAACGGTCCAGCTGGTAACTAAAATTACATCTTTAGTGGTGCGTGTATTTTGCATGACACTTATGTATCGAACGAATGACCCTTTTGACTATGTATGTTTGATATAGGAGCGTTTACTTTTTCGTTATTTTTGTATCCTTCAGAACCGTTGCGTTCGATGCGTGAAGTTGAAAGGTTGTGGCTTTTTATGATTATCATTACGGTCATGGTCGGATGTGTAAACCTTGCCGACTATTTCAACCCCACTAACGACCTGACCCAATATCCGCACGGTTCTCATAGTCCATCTGGTTTCATTAATACGACACGTGATTAAGGTTACAAACAGTAATTTTGCCAAAACATACGAGCGGCTCGTCTGGGTGAGGACAGTAGAGTTGCTGAATTTTACATTGTAAACATGTAATTACCTTTCTCCATTATTCTCTTTAAAGATGACGCTCGAGGAGTTGAAATCGACAGCCAAAGACATGAGCATGGCTCAACAGAGAAGTAGCAGATGCAAAAATTGAAAGCAATTTAAAAACCTGTTTTTTTTGCCCACTGAAGGGTGAAACTATGTTCGTTGGAAAAATGATTCAGAACTGATAAAGTATTTCGATGTGAAAATTTAGAATTGAATGAATTGCAGACGGAGAGCAACTGCGGGCACCAGACTACCGGATATACAAGAAAGCTTCCATAGTAGAAGAGGCTTGTGACGGGGCTATGACTGGATTTTGGGTAAAATGAGGTTTTAACGACAGACTAATGTGATGCGCAGGAAACCTACTGTGCGGATGGTGCTAAAGTAAACTTTGGCGGCGTACGTTTTCCATCCAGTGCACTAATAGGTTATTTAAACAATACAATTATTATAGAAGAATACGAAATAATAAGATTACTGCAACATAAAAGGAACATAGAATCACTTTCATTATAAGAAGGCTATAGATTAAGTGGAATGTGTCCAAAGACTAGAATGGGTAAATAGGATAATTGCACGAAGGTAACGGAGTGACAGATTAACTAAATTAGGAAAGCTGAAAAAGGATACTGGGTCTTACGTTACAGCTTAGGTAGGCAATCAAATTCGTCAATATTAGGGTAAGTAGATTGATGGAATATAGCTCTAACGGAGCATGTATATCTATATATACGAAAGGAAGAATTGTGCTACTGCAAGTAACTAATGGACTGCGTTAGGTTTAGTGTAGCATCTGATTAGCTATATCAGTTTACGGATATCTGTTAAGTTTAGCTACAATAAAAGATTCTATAATTGTTTACTATATTTTAATGGCATATGCATGGAAAACGTTGATGACTGTAGGACAATTTCATATAACGTAGAGAATATATTCTAATTGAAGATGAATAAATAACAGTGACTGTCGATCCTTATTAAACTGTGAATTCACGGACACCAGTCAGTTCATGGGATAAATAGATGAGAACGACAACAATCGTAATGAAGATACAGTAGCGTAGCTTAGACACGTGACCAATCTATAGTAACGTGTCTCTGGTACACCAGCGTAGTGCCACCTAAATTTGGCGTATTCTTATGTCTAGACTTTGCAACAATTCACAAGAAAGCAGGAAGCTTTCAGACTTATAATTTGACCTCAACAATACAGCAGGTCCTTGCAACTGGGATTTTTTCCAAGATTGACAGTGAATTTTTGCGCAGTCCAGTTTCTCTAGCAGTTCACTGATTTCAGATTCCTAATCGGGCAGAAGTACGAAAATCTGACAAAGACAAAGACAAGTAGATTGCAGAGGTGAGCCACTGCTAAAAAATTAAAATTTCCGTTGGAGCTCCATCCATCGGATTGTTACATGTTAACAGTAACAATGAAACGGCAAAAATGAAGTTAACCTTGCACGTGGCAGGCATCTCTCCGGGGATCTCAAACGAAGACCTCTGACGTGGGTTTTTGATCAAGGGAAATGGTAGTCAATCTATGTCTTCAATCTATCATAGCTTCCTCTAAACTTTTAGCTCAAGGAACTCTATATTTTTAGCGGCTGCGTCATTAGAACCGGCGATAGAGACCTGCTTATATAGTTGCTTCGTAGGGTGGGCGTCAGTTCGAATGCTTGCCGGTCTTTCGTATACTTGTTTCTAACCCATTTAAGAGCAAGCGCTGTACGAACGTTACATAGAGGCCAGTGCTCGAAGTCGTAATTAAACTTTGGCGTATCCACAGTCACGTCTCATGTCACGTCTGAAATGAGGAATCACTTGTATCATCTATCCATTTGCTCGGATCTAATGTGTTCTCCGTCTTGTACAAATGATAAGCAGTAGTGGAAATAGCGATAAGTTGATGAGCTACCCGTTCTGTCCCAGTAGTGATGATTTATTCGATCAATCTACATGCTCAGCATTTTTTTGTAGCAGGGCTGTGCACAAATTCCCGCTCTTGATTTCCCGCTCGCTTTTGCGTTTCCCTAGCTTTTCTGTATGGTACAATTAACTTATTTGGTTCGATGATAGCCATTATGCAGACGGGTAGCATGTAGGTAGCCTAATATTGATGTCGACCAACGATTCACCGCTATTCGTCGTAACAGCTGCGAAAAACAATCAGGCCTACACCGCCATCGGTCCGATGTGTCCATCTGGATGTTAGTCTGAAAGGGAATAAGCTTAGGAGCCCGTACGCGTACTTACGTTCGAAATATCTAATAGATATATGGGCAGACATTCAAATTTATTCGATTTGATTGCCTCGTTACCGTCACTGCAGCCAGGAACACGTCAGGGAGTACAATAGGATAATGATAGCGTGACGACATGGTTCGCACACGTCAAAACGGAGCCAACTCATTTATTTGTAAAATCGCGCCGCTTCCGTCCCTATCGCCTGTTCTGTTTCTATAGTGAACCAGTGCCGGTCGTTATATGAAGTAGCCAATGGATGATTATGTGTTGACGAAGGGGGGTGGTTCTTAAAGGGGACGGCGACGGAAAAAAGATCGTAGCGTGTAGCGTTGGGTTTCAGCGTCTTCACAGTATTGATACGAAGGAATCCGTCACACGAGTCTTCCGAATATTTACTCTGTATGAGGAAACAAATGCGAAAGAGCCAAGGAACGAGTCATTCTTTAACAGTAAAATCAACGTTAGCGAGCAAACAAAAGAAAAATGGCGCCGCGAACTGGAGACAATTGTTCATTGAAGGTTATTGAAGGTTAGCGCTTTATGCGTGCGCGATCCCGCCACAGCCATCGAAACAGAGACTCTGGTGATGTTTGCCGCATAAAAAAACAATCCGAGAATACTACGTCTACCTTGGCAAGTACTTTCGCTCCGTTTCCCAGTACCCTCCATGAACAATTAAATTTGCTCAATTTAATTTAGTAAGTTCTACTCTCGAAGGCCATTCGCCGAAAACGAGGTCGTGCTTCTCCCTTACTAACAGACACGCATACACACTGGCGCAATTCCTCTTTCACATTACCTCTGTCCTCACCGCGAATGTAGGAAACTAAAAACCTTTCTTTTTTTGTACCGCCAGCATTCGACGTTTAGCCAAAGCAAGTATTATTCACAGTTGGTCCTTTCGGAGATGACGGCTACATTTTACGTGTTCGCAATGCTATATGCGTACATCTAGTCACGCACCAACGATCTGCTCAAAAGGCAGAGCGAGGGTAAGGTGCAGCCAGTAAGAGGTTTTAGTATATTGAAATCTAGCAGGACCAAGCCTCACCAGTATATAAGAAACTGATGTGCGTTGTATAACATTGACGATCGATGTGCAATTTTATCGTAAAAGCAATTTGTCCTTTGCTACCTCTGGCGTTTTTTATAACGCCATGGAAGTTCTGGAATTCTTGGGTAGGTAAGTTCCTGCTTAACAAGTTTGAAAGAATTTTTGATGAGTTTGTTTACTTGTTATTTTTGATGAAATTTTCAGGCAGCGAATACGAAATTTTCTCACTTAGTAATCGAGCGCTGCTCTAGCTTAGTCAAATCCGCAAGTAAGAAAGCAGATAAAGGCTGCCGTTTGGTGTTGCCTTTGGGATATTAAAATTATATAATAAGCGTGTTATGTAATAGTAAGTAGAGATAAGGCCATCCAAGTGCATTTGAGATCCATTCTGTAGTAGCAGAAATTAGTGGCTCATCAATCCCCACTAATTGATCTTTTACCGAGGTAAAACGAGATGAACAGCGTGACCTTGAATGACCCCTATGAAAAATGTCTGGTTCATGACGCTCTCTCCTTTAACTACTACTCTAAAATACTCCAGCTTCTTGCCTCCAAATAAAATACCGATATAGACCCGACGCGATTCTGCTGACAACCATTGTGCGGACCATAGTTACTGAGTGGCAAACAATCTCGTGACGCGTAGTCGCCTAGTAGAAAAAATGTCTCTTTTAGCTCACTTCAGTCTTAAAGCGATTATTTGGCATTTAACTAAATAGTCTTAATCAGCCGTACGCTCTGTAGCTATCTTTAAAGATAATAAGAGCAACTGAGTGTCGATTGCTGGCTGTTGTAGTTCGCCCCTCAGTTTTAGCCATTATTATTAGTATTAAAGTATCGCTACGATTACGATGTGAGACATAATCATATCGGCTCCTAGCAACAATCAAGAGTTTTTTGTCGATAGCGTTCGGCGTAATTAAAAAAAACCTTTCCTTTCTCCTTTGCTTCCCCTCTACCATTCCTTTTGGCCACCCTTTGAATTGGATCAAAAGGATCGTTTGTGTGGCCTCATTGGCACTTCAACATCTTCAACGCTACCCTCCCCCTCACCCCCTCCAACTAGAACCGTCCAGGAAGTGCGGATCTCCCTCAGAACCGCTCGCTGCTGCTTTCGTCATTGTCGGAGTTCGGCGGCTTAACAACGAAACGAGCAAAAAGAAAAGCTGTTATCATTACTACTGCTACTAATATATTGGTATGATATGAACAAGATAGCATACGATTTGCAGGCAAGCTACATTACCTGCAGGAATTCGTATGATAACCAGGAAGCAACAGATGTCGTGAGTCGAACGAAATCTAGGCGGAAAGGAGGTCTCCCGCTGGAAGGGACACGACGCACTGTAAAAGGCAGCTTGCTTCTAGGTGGTGGACTACGAAACCTGACTTAACCGGCTTGATAAACTCATAGCAGTTCTCTTGTTTTCTCTCAAATTTAAAATAAAAATCGCTAAGTGGTGAATGTTCTCTTGGATACGATAGACCCTGATCTGTCAGCATCTGCAGTGCAAATGGTAAACGACCCTGTAGCCGGCGGACCTATAGAAATGCTTTCACTGCGTGTGGAATAAACGAATGTATAAAGCTGTATAGATATTTCCTATAAATAGTTGATAAGTCGCGTTCGTTATGCTATCCTTCGGGCCGGTTGTAAAGTCACTTTTCTATCGAGCACTATTTCAGCTCAATAATACAGCCTCTCATGAGACAGGGTCGATGAAAAAGTAATTGTGTTAGTAGACGCAACAGAAAGCTATCGTAAGGTGGCGGAACAGAGAAGAAAGGTGCATAAAAAGCTGCACTTCTGTGAGTCCTTTTTTTCGGCTTTGAAAACTATAGCGACCGCCATTAACTCCGAAGACGCTTTGGTTTTTCGGCAGTGCAACTGTGCCCACGCTCAAATGACGCTCTTCGTCCTTTCCGTATTGGCGTCCGTCGTGCCTACCACATTTACTGCTTGCATAAGGGAACCAAATTTTTTTCAAAAGTTGCTAGCATCAACGGAAGAACCCAACCTGACTAGTCGTCAATGTCCATGGAAAAGAGCTCACGTTATTAGAAATTTCATCTGCGTACAGGCTTTCGATCGGACTGGCAACCTTGTTCAATCAAAATCAGAAGTAGGCTTGTTTACGTATACTAGCTCGCGCTTGTTTAATATTGGCTGATTTAGAAAGAAATTAAGAGAAGAGGGAGGATGCAAGGCCTTAAGGAACAGAAACAAATCATTATACAAGACTCAGAGTGTGCGTATATAAATACATTCTATGCGGTCGCTATCGTAGAATTTTAAATGTATTCTAGTATGCGTTTTATTGTTCCTGAGATCGACATGGTAGTGTTTGTGTCCGTTTGGGGATGTGTGGTTAATTAGGTCGACGCTGAACAGGTATACTGCTAGCTTGGAGAGCTAGACCGTTAGGCCTGAGTTGCTGCATTAGGCAATAATAATAGCTAAATCTTCTGTAAAGGTTAGGAGCATTGGGGCACTTGTGAAACAATATGGCATGCAGCACTTATACCACTATTATTATAATCAAAGGTAAATTATAGTCAGGTAATCATTAAAACAAATGAAAGACCTTAGTGACGTTCCGACGTCGTTTAAACAATTGCCAAACGACACATAGACACAGAACGCTCTGCGATATTCCTGTTGACGGTCTTATACCGCGGACGATAGCGATGATACCCAGCGAAAGGCTGGACGGTGCTTCAGTCGAGAAAGAGAGAGCACAGAATCATTCATAAAGCGATGTTTATTCGCTAATTTATCGAACGGAAGCAATTAATTGAGGTCATATAGACACTGAGCCATGTCTAAGAGCCGAGGCGTTTTGTGGATGTAAAAGAAGTACGAGCACGTTCGTTTAGTCAAGAATACGAGTTTCAATTCACCGCTGGTTAGCTGCTTAAAACTAGAGACCATGGACCTGCGCGGGATTTCCGTTCGCGTTGGTCCTCTGATCGTTTGTCCAACACGCGCCAATCACGTTCCCTCCGGCTGATCGGCCGGTTAAACTCTCTGTAGATGAATACCACGCGACAAACCAACATATCTATATCAGCGCTGCCGTTCTTCGGGGCCCACAGCGACAAATATTTCACCGTATTAAATAAAGGTTGTTCGCAGAAATACATTGATATATACGCGGAAATACGCTCGGTTGAGCATGATCTCCAGCTAATATTTACATTACCACTTTCAAATGCCTAGGTATTCCTCCCTATGCAGTTCCGAGCGCCAACTCTGCGTCGCCGACTCTCGTTTTGTTACCAAACAGCGTTCGAAGGGTCCGAATGTTGTCATTGTTGCCTGTAAAATGGCAGGCTTTTCATCGTTATCTCTGCTGATCTCAATTTGACAAGGTCTTAAGTAGTTATTGCAGTGTTTACGATAAGAGATTAAATCGGCATCCGGCCGCAAGACGACTTTACACCGGTGGCATTGGTAGCAATTTCATTGCTATTGCTAAGAAGAGGCGCGTTTACCCGGGCTGAATACTAAAACTGTCCGTACTTGGGTGCCATATTTTTAGCAAGAAAATGTTGGCTATGAATGTCACACTGACGCCATCACAGCAGACGAAATTTTAGTGGTGGTTAAGTGATAATGTACCCACCCACCGGATAAAGTAAACACTAGGAAATTGGTCAATTTCTCTCTGAAGGTTAACCACTCAGCGTGATGCTTAAATGCGCCGATCCAGGACGTCAACATGATAACATTAATTTTCTAGTTCAAGTAGGATTAATATGCGATAGAATGATGGTAGAAGAGTTGATTCGCCAGTAATTTAATTATTATTTAATTAATTAACACTAACTAATTTGTACAGTAATTCAACAGGTATACACCCAGTAGCAAATCTACGTGGCCTATTCTAGGTAATGGCAGTCAATCCACGTAAATGCTTCTAGATTTTGCTTTTTCCTGGTTGGATGTATTTCTGGCGCTGCGCTCCCCTATCTCGTTTTGTCATAGTTGTCGAGCAACTGCGCCATTAGCAACGTCAGAGATCGATTTAAACGAGCAGTCCTCAAGACGTGAGCGTACATTGCCCCTAGTCGTACATATACGGCCAGACCGGCAAATTACATATCGCTATTGGAAATCAACAGCGAAAGTGTTTTCAAACGTCTGTACTTTAAGATAAGCGCTTACATACGTACAAGTGCTTATTTCGTTAGTAGAGTACTTTGAGACATAATAAATCGGGCGCAACATAGACGTTTCCTTTAAACTACAATAGACTGCTGTGTTGTTAAAGCTTGTTATCGTTCATGTCCAAAGGAGGATGATCGGAAAAAGCTTAAACGTTTTTTTTTTTTTTATTTTTCTATAACGGTAGGTGTGACACGCCGGCGACTGTAGTAGCATCACGATACGAGCATATCAGCTAGAAATGGGGCTAATCGCAAAGGCCCATTCCCGCCGCTCCGAGAATCCTGTAAGTGTTGACGAATAGGACGTCAACGTTTGATGAAATACACTCGCTTTCTGTTCGTCCACTGACGTTTCTTACTAAGCGGCTAGTCTTTGTATGACTAGCAGAATTTAACGTTTCGGTAATTATTTTGTGTTAGCGTTCAGTACACATGATTGCGAACTCTCATTTCTAAACCAGTAGAAACTGGTAGGCGGGTGGATTGACATCCGCGAGGCTATCAGCTGCTGTTACTGCCTTGAAACTTGGGAGGCAGTGCAAAATGCCATTAGCTCATCTACTACATCGAAACACTGATTTCGTGCCTAAATCTACAATTCAGGGAACTGGCTTCGCTTTGACAGCTACTTACATTAGCACGGGTAAGTCGTAGCCTTCGTTTCTATCGTCTGATTAACAACGACGAACGAACCATTAAGAATGCTTCCGAACATCAGGCGCATCCTGCATCGCAGATCCCAGACACATGTAGCCAGCCAATATTGCTATCGCCGTTTGACTGTTAACGATCACATCTGAAAACGTTGCTGATGAGAGAGTACGCCTCTGGTAAACTTGTTGTAAAGGTGAATATGTATTGACATATTAACACGATACGTATGAATACTACGAGTATAGTAATCTAGCCACATTATGCCTGAACTCCAGGATCATATGACCATCAGCAACTCGGTAGAGTTCGCCTGAAGTATATATAGTTCTACATGCAAAGAAGTCCCGAGACTGCGACTCAAGGGACGCTGCGATCGGCAGACGCTAATGGTGGAGAATTGCTAAACTCGATTTCAGCGTACGGCAGCGAGCTCGAACGGCTGGTTGACCCAGGGAAAGTGAATTTTTGTTTAGCTTAACGATCCGGCCTGCGCCAGCAGCAATAGCTCAACTCAAACAGTTTTTATGGGTTCAAGCGACTGTTGTCCGATCTCATTTGCATCGATCGTTTAGCAGGAAACTTGCTAGACAGAAATGCAATGTGCATATAGGATACGCGAGACTATTGGTTCAACTGCCAAAAATGGCTAAAAATACAGAAATACGTTAGTACATCTTCTTGCTTGCATCCAACGTTAGTATATCTTGAACGCAGTCAAGAGCAACGACTCGTAAAAGCTGTTTGTACCACTTGCCTGTGCTCTATATCCACATACGTACTCTGCCATTTTCAATAACATAGTCGCCCAAGTCAAAAACACCCTTATAACTGGATTCATCGAGAGCTGCCGCAACAAATCTTGTTTTTACTTTAGAAAACAATTCGCTCAAATTGTGGAGTTTGCTACCAAACAAAGTCCACAATCGAATCAGACCAGTATCACCGTCACGACCCAGCTCATAGCACGAAACGACATGAAGAATTTATTATTGTAGTCAGCTGACGATCGTTCGGGCTAAGATCACTGAAAAGGCTTCTGATTGTGTTTTCCTCTGCCCATCAAATGGGCCTTAATGCTTTCATATATTAAAGACGGTACCCGCGCTGTCAACTATCAGCCTACAGGCAATCCGCGTATCGTGCCTTCGTAAAATATGCATGTCTGAAGAAACGGGTCCAGGAATGGGGCATATGTTTAGATAGGAGGGAACGCCGATACGAGTTTCGGGGTGTTCCTTCAGCCCATTCAAGCAAGTCAACTTACTTTAAGCATGTTGAAAAGTATCTTCAAGATTTGTTATCGATAAACCTAAAAAAATAAACGGTTCCGATGGCTTCATGATGGTTTCAGTTGAGAAAAATTCAATTGAGCTAAATTCAGTGGCTTGTATATTGATAGCTTATAAATTTTTTAACAAAACGTTTCTGTTTACTGTTATTCTGAAAGATAGGACACACTATCTTCTACACCTTCTGTGATGTAATCAAATTGCGGTAGCTTCAATGTGCTTTCTCCACGTAAAAACCCTGGGTCTTATTTAAAATGTCGTTGTTTCAATCAGAGATGTATGATCGGATACAATAACATAAGCGTTCAGATGGTATTCTCTAGGATCTGACCTGACGGCAGGTTCTAACAATCGACAGTATGCACGGGATGGAATAACACGTGCCTAAGTACCAAAATGAATGATTCCAACGAGAGAAGCTAATTAATTTAATGTTTTTATTAGCATCTAAATCGACTTACTTCAGTCACGTAATTTCCGTGTTTTTTTAATAGCTGTTTCTATGAGCTGTGCAATTTTCGAAACGTACCGAGTCCTCGATATCCGTTGTAGTAAACCCAGTCATGCATAATTATTCCGCTTAAATGATCCAATAAGCTTATGAGATGCGTTCGCTTACTATGAACAAACCTAGTTACCTGACTACTAATTTCTGCGATACTGAGGTGGCTTGAATCGTGATAGCATACAATCTCGGAGTCCACTAATTCCGCAACTTAAACCTGAGCCTGGTTGACTGCTCTGTTCAGACTCAGCTGAGTACAGCGAGCTGGTATAACGTTTTTCGGTATTTACGTTGTCTTTTATAGTGATAGCTAGTTTACCGTAGGTTAGAATGGAGGACTAACATAATTTGGCTGCTTTTGTCGATGAGACAAGCCTGAATCCATGCTAAATTAAATCAACCTATTTTATCACGGATAGCGAGTCCAACTGATAGAATAAACTAAGATCGTTTCTGTTACGGCAAGAAGGCTTTTCTGGCCGTTCATTCCACTACAGGGTTGGCCTACTAGTCATTACCTGTTCCAAAGCCACACGCTTCGGGGAACTTTGATTCGTTTACGGTATTGTCAGTCACCATGCGACAGCGACTTTAGCTAGCCACTTATTTAACAATTGGTGACATCTACGCTTAGAGCGTGCGAGCCGCCAAAAGTTGATACAGACCAAAGGAGGTGAAGGCTGAAAGGTTAGCATAACAGCACCGTTAAAACTGGGCCCCTGAGCAGCTTCGCAGAACGTTTTACCTACTAACCAATCAAATTGCCAATAACCCCCTCTTTTCATTTGGTTAATTAGGGATTTTTTGTACGTGAAATATCCATTCCTAGGAGATAAGGGCGTGGAACTCCGCAACACTAGCACAGTTTACATTGTTGTAACAACGGGAATATAACGAAGTAAATGGTTTAATAGTTAACTAGTAAAATTCTACTGCCTGTGGATAATACCTACGCTACGCTTTATTAGTTAGTAAATCTTTATTCTAAAATATTCGTGTCGTTTATACGACAAAATCATAAGCGGTAGTTTATATTAACGAAAATAGAACATAGTCGTAACAAATAGAACCTTTAGGTTCTATCGTTTGTCGAGTGAAACAACAACGAGTGCACTTCAATAGCGAGAACTTTTTCATTTTAATAAAAGTAATAGATGCACGCTGTTTTTGTGGGAAAGATCGTCATTTTTCGACTGCTACTTCTTCTGAGAGCTGGATGACAACGGAGATGGCCGAGTTCTTGCCTCCGATTGTCCGTCGATGCTTTGTGCTCGCGCTGGCTGGAACAGTGGTAGTTTGCCCTGCAGCCTTCATCGGTTGTGTGTCCTTTAGCGAGAAAAAAGACAAAGTAAGGCAAAAGCCAAACATGTCAAAGAAACGCCAAATGAATATATGGGAAGGATATGCACGTGGAGGGAAAAAGAACAATGAACATTTAGCTTTCGGTAATTCTTTTCAATGTTCTGCATCCTTTGCATTTGTTTTGCAACAGACGATAAAGAAAGGAATTGGTAAATAGGGAAACAGGAGTCATGAGAAAGGTACCCACGACTAGAAGGGAAGGACCGATGAGATCTGGACGATGTCCGCGGCGTGTGGAGAACTGGCTTATTGCTGTCTTGTTGTATTATCGCGGTCCGATACCTTAGGCCCGCCTTTATGCTCCTATCCATTTTAGAAAAATGACAGCGATCAGTAGGTCTGCAAGTTTCCGAGTGACTTCTCTTCTTCAAAATAAGCAACTGGTCTCCCCTACGTACTGCTGTACTCGTCTACAGGTACCATGCACGATTGGATTCGCACAAATATGTGGTGAACACATATTATATTGCACGTACATGTACGCACATCCACAACGCATGCGAAAAGTCACCCAGAATTAGCTTATATATTCTATATTCTTGTTTAAAGCCGCTGACCATACTTGTTATCAATCTAGCTAGCTAAGTACGACCTATGGGCTAGGGTTAGATTGGGTCCGAGCAATGAATGAAGGTAGGAGTCACTCATGTTTCCCGGCAATCGTTAGTGATGTCAGTAGTATAGGAAAAACTGTACCAGCTGTCGTTTTTTTCTATTTGTCGACTTCATTTGTCCGTACTAGTGCAATAGCATTTGTTAGTGATGAAGATAGAATTCATTCTTTCATACAAGTAGTTGAGGTGACAGCCGGGTCATAACGGTAGATACTGTACAAAGAAGTCGGTAAAAGCGGTGAACAGATGGTGTGAAAGGATTGAGTACACCTTGAGGCATGTAAGAGTTTGTTAAAGGAAATAAAAACAGGCGCGGGAAAGCAATGATTGCACATTATTCTTTGTCTTTATAAAGACGCCGACGACCCAGCGGTACCAAGTAAAAAAAAAAAAACAAGCATACTAGGTTCGCATGCAAAGTTAAGATTGCTCGACGCTTGGGGCTTCGGCGGATTTACTGTTACGGCTCAGCGAGCCTAAAATCTTCTCGCTCTCCCTTTTTTTACGTTGCTATCTCCTACGGAAGGCAATACTTGCATGAAGCTCTTCGCATGGTCCTTTTGCCTCTGGCCGCTGGTCTTTTTTTTTACGTTTTTTGTTCATATCGTGCCTTCTTCTGTCCTTTCGCCCAAAAAGGTACAAGAAATACGGCGCCAAAAACTGCAGCAGACGGACAGTTAACGAACTACTGACTGAATTAACCATGGTTATATAATTCCATAATCCTAATAATAATTCCACCATAATATTGATAATTATGATTTAGCAGTGCACGTTACTGAAGGCTAATGTAAAAACAAGGACTGATAAGACAGGTTATAAGATAAATCAAAAACAGGTTAAGTTGACTCTATTTGTTTCGTTTTTGCCGAAAGAAAAGGGGGAGCAAAACCCAAGTAATTACGTCCGTTAGAGCGAGAGTTGTTGCATGTTTGCAAGACAAAGAAATGTTAAAATGTATAAATTCAAGTTATGGATGGTTTTACTATTTAACTGGCGTCGTGCGGGAAAAAAAAGTGATTTATTAAAAAAAGTGACGTATAACGAATACAAATTGCCAGGGTTCAGACCTGTGCCGACTGTTGCAGAAATTAGGACAAAAAGGGTAACGAAATATGGGGCAGCATTGTTGTATGGCTGAACGTTATATCTTTACAAACATGATTGAATGGTTTCGCCATATATTGTTAACTATTGGCTGTATGGCATATAGGAGTAGACCAAGCCACATACTTTTATGATATATATCATATTAGATTTTTGTAGTCAGAATTGTACGTGATAAAAAGCTTCTGCGCAAGCCAGTATGTAGCAGACATGCGTATGTAAACCCCAAATCCGCATTATTTCATCACAACAAACTACTTGTCGCAATTCCCTAACCTATTAAGTACCTAGCTGCAAACCTGCCGAGTGTCTGGACAAATCATGTAAGCCTCAATGTGCGATACATACACACATATGTTAAGAGTTGAGGTGTCGCATCAAACTTATTAGGGCATAGTTTAGAAGCATCGTAATTAACTCAATTTAGATGTAACCTAACCCTCCGTCTTTCGTTAACAGCTGCCCCGTTTGTTTTATTCGTCGACAGAGCATTTGGGCATCGATAACCTATTGTTGCACAGTTTCCGTAAAGGTGTCGAAAGAAACTCTAAAGCCAACGTTGTACATATACAACATTATACTTATAACACCTACCTTCCATCATAAGTAAGTTATCCTCTGTTGTCGCTCGTTGTTTTTGCCGCGCATCACCGTATATTTTCTGTTGTCTCGTTGCCATCTTTAGCGTTCCAGTTATTGCTGTCGCTGCAGTTTATCACGCGCTACTATTTCCGTTGTGGTGCTGTTGCCGTGGTTAGTTTGCACGTTCGTGAGTATCGTTTCCCTCCCACCAGCGCTTCTCTTGCTTACTTGCTTTCAGTCTCCAGTAAGTGTGCAAGGTCATGCCTGTGTCTTGTTTGTCCTGCCGTGACAAGCTGCGAAGCCTCCGCAGCTTGTCACGGCAGGACGAACCGGAGGTGGGGATCCTAGCCTTGGATGATTTATTCACGAACGTGCAAACATCACGTCATTCGGTGGGCCCGTCCGTTCGCCACTTGATTCCATTGATGTTGTCTATGTGCTAAACACTAGTAGTATGGCGGCAAGGTCCCAAACTAGGGCCGGAAGAAGCCCCAGCTCTCCCTTTCGCCTTAGTTTGCCCTATTCTACCTTTGGCTAGCTTGGCTTGACTTGCTGTTGTCTTGCACCAACTGCATTGCTTTGCGGTTATATTTTATCGATGTCTTTTGTTCGGCCGTTTTTTCTCGGGTTGGCACGTTATCGTCGTGTGCAGCTGCTGACTTGAGAGATTGTTTGGTGTTTTGAATTTTGGGAAAATGCGCCATCTATCGCTGCTTTAGGTTTTGACTTGTTCGTGTGTTTACCGTCATTCACCAGTCAGTTGAGTTTGCTTCTGTTTCTCGTAGTCAGTTTAGGCTGCAACGGCGAAGAGTTCGCGATCAACTTGGTTGATTGGCTTTCCTTCCTGTGTGGCTCTGTGAGCCTTTTTAGGGAACGTCTGACGACAAAAGATGATCACGAGGATAACTGCTGCACAATATCTGTGGACTTCGTTTACGGTCATTGAGACCACGTAGCGATGACGTTCGGCTAGGCATGGTAAAACTATACTGAAGTTTCAGAGGCCGTGGGTGTCAAAAGCAGCCCTGTTTCGGCTTAAGGGCTGACGTTGTGTTCAGCTGGTACAATCGAAGCATCGAGACAGCCAGTGGGCAAATGAGCTAACTGAAGCCATGTGTTGTCCTGGAGGACCCTGCATACTTTGCTTTTGTCATGGTTCTAGTAGCGCCGTCTTTAACGGCTAGCGCGCTTGTTGTGTAAGCGGTTTTGTTCGGCGACCACTTGGTATCCGGCACATGAAGGAATTTGCATTCGGGCCGTTTCAGTAGAGGTTACAGCAGCACTGCAGTGTATGCTAAGGTAATCGTAGCGAATCACAGCAGGAAGGTGTGTCACGGGAAAAATAAGGGTTGCGGAATAAGTCGTTCATGGCCTCTGCTGCTTGTTTGTCACTGGGTGACCTCTGTTTGTTTTCACACGAGAAGCAAAACACATAGAAAAGGAAATTAAAACATAAGGGTTTGACTAACGGAAAAAGGCCAAGGTGATTCCTTCTTGAAGAACTCTTAGGGAACGCAGATCAGGGGATGTGGAACAGGCATTTTTAGCAGCATTTGCTCACCTCAGCAGCTAAGATAGCTAGCCGTTTCTGGTAGACTTTTACGATGAAACAACGGTTATTCGCACATGTTGTCCATTGGTACTCGTCGGGTATTAGACCAGGCAATGCTACAAGCTCCACCAGCTTCGTAAAATACATCTTCTGATTCAAAGACGACTCCTTAGTGTAGAGCCGAATTTGTATATCTGATCAGTTAACAAAAGAGATAGATAACAAGAAAAGAAGGGCAGAGAAAAAAGGGAAAAGAGCAAAAGTTGTAGTAAAAGAAGATATTTGCCGTTTGCTTAACGAAAAACAGACTATTGTTATAAGTGCAGCTGGTTTGGAAGAGACAATTGCTATGAATGCCGTTTGTAGTCGTGATTGCATGTTTAATAGTGGATGACAAGAAGATGGATAGGGCTTTGAGGCCTGTTGTAAATTCGTCTCACCCCTGGTAATGCCAGCATCTTAATTGAGTGTACATATCTAAAAAGCTATATTTTTAAAAGCTCTAAAATTACTGTGTCTTGATGTGACAATACACACGGTAATTTTTAGGCACGAAAAGACTACGCACACCCACATTGCACACTGCGGCACCTCAGTTGAGATTTTTTTGTTATGCCTTATTTTTAAAACTGTATTTAAATAAAAAATAGATGTTTAATTTTTTCTTCACAAGTGCTAAAGGTGTCATTTTTGATAGTCATCATTATAGCCATCGTTCACCGCGACTAAAGCTTCGAGGCCGGTCCTAGGCCAGTCACAGATTTGTTTCAAATGTCGTTTTTGCAATTCATCGAACGATTTCTTAATAGTGTGCGAGAGCGATTCGATGATATCATGTCCAGGCCTTTCGGACGCTCGTTAAGTAACTCTCTATCCGGTTCAAATCGAAGCTGTTTGATGACCATATGTGCTTATCCCAGAACCCGCTTGTATTTTCAACCACCAATCGGCTTGTATGAACTGCTGCACTATCGGGCAGATGTCCATGGTTGTACAACAGTTTGTAGAATATGTAGATGAATTATTTAGCGATTGGTTCATTTTTCTGGAACAAGCTCTTTTTTTAACTGGCCGCCGCATTGAGAAGGTAAACTTTGGCCGAAAATTTGCTTCTACCCACAACAAGCACCTCGTCAGGTGCTCATCTTTTCATCGACGATGAATATCTCTCGTCTGAAGAAAATCAAAGATGACTTACTGTTTCATCAAATTTCCTAGTTGTATGGTCCCTATATACATATATATATATATATACAGACTTTATAATATAAAATGCGCACCTAAAGTCTTCGTAAACGATCTGCGACATCGTACGCTCATTCACAGCAAATGTCTTTACTAACCCTCTGATCAGACCACAAAAATCACTAAAAATGCACCATCACACGGCCAGGATTAACTTTCAAGTCCGCACTGTTCTTTTTTTGTCGCTTTTCTGCCATATTGGACTGGAACCTGCTTCTGCTTTTTTCGCTGTTGCATACGGTTCATTTGCGGTTCTTTGATGTAACCCAAAACACTTAAAATCTTGTTAGCGCGTACACATTGAATGAGCTGCTGATCTTTGCTTACATTTCGTATTACTATTGCCCGTTGTAACGAGTTTGTAGCTTTGTGTCAGAAAGGACTGGCTTTCGCAGCAGGAACAGCAAATAAGCGCACCTCCGCAACGATAAACAGTCCGCCAAAGGTCGCCCCAATTCAGGTGCCGTGCCCCTGTAAATCTGGACCAATGTTTCGTACCGACAAAGGCAGAATCTCACTGGGAAACACAATCTATAAATAAAGTGACTAGATTGATAGGATGTTTCAATATGGTTCTTTCTATTGAGAGCGGAAAAGGGGGAGAGAAAAGGCAATTAACAGAAAAAGATAGTGAGAATAAAGCAATTAATGCAAGTTCCGTCACAAAACAATGTTCTTTGCCAACGGAAGCCGTCTAATTGTAAGGTTATCAATGCTGTCTTTTTAGTTGCCCCTAGTAGTAGCCGTCGTTCTGGACAACGAACAGGAGGTAACGCTGGGGCATGAACCAGGTCCTGACGGAGCGATGAAAGAGCGATGTAGCGAGAGCCGCGGGATCGCTATACACATAATTTAACAAAAAGGCAATCTTGCGAGCAACCGTCCAAGAGAATTTCCAAAGAGCTCTGCTACAGTAGACAATAGCGATAGAGCAAGCACAGAATAGGGAGGTCGCTGCTATGACGAGTACGCGGATATGCCTAAGGCAAGGAATAAGTTACCACGGCTTGTACCTGAAGCGGCCTACGCATGTAGCCATCGGCTGACGAGGGATGCTGAGAACAGTGTCTACTTTAGCCACTGTTTCGTCTTAGGAGCCATCTGATCCTGCTTCGCTTTGTTAAGGGGGCGAGCTTTAATGTCTGACGGTGGCAGCAAGCGGTAAACTGTTGGTATACTGCTAGCTTTACCAAGGCAAAATACTTTGTTGTTATCTAGCTAGTCAATGAGCTGGTGCACTGTTCCTGAAGCCAATATATAACTTAGAACTGGAAAGACTTTTACTATCAGGCAAGACTTGTAGCGATTTAAAAATTGAAATTAACTGTGGTGTACGAATTCGTTGACTGTTCAAATCGTCAACGGAATTGGGATCCCCAGGGTAGTTTGGCCAACACAGGCTTCAAGACATCAATTGGAAATTGAGGCCGGGTGTCGGATCTTGTTAAGATGGAACACATCATGGAATACAAATTAATGGTACTTACATATCGCACGACTGATTCAAACCAATTGGACTAGTCAAATGTCACTTCGATGGTCACAAAGATAGCTACCACGCATTCATTAAAAGCACAGCTACTAGCGGCGTAAGCCGCTTAGCATACTTATTGGACGAAGGTCGGTCCAATGCCATTCTGTTGCAGGAGACACATCCTGACAGTGGCCTCCGTTAAGGATGGCCGCCAGGCCAATGGTTCGCTACCTTTGATGCGACTCCTAAGGAAAAAGCTTCGATATTTCCCAACAGAACAGGGACAAACAGTGCAAGCTTCTCTGTGTTACGGTTGCAATCATCAAAGTGCTGATGGATGTTACTCCCTGGCGAAGGCTTGTCATATGCGTTAGACATAAGTAGCTATTGGGTGCTGTCCTTGAAACAGGACCGGATATCAGCTCCCGCTTATTCCTGCGATTCTGCTGCCACCGCTGTAATGTCCTACGTAGAATGGTCCTAGAAAAGACGGCTCGTTTATCCTTACTCATTGTTTTCTCCTTCGACCTTTGTCCTTAGATAGTCCTGAGGAAAGTTATGGCAGTGAAGTGCTCATGAAGAAGCCAAGGCATCCTCGTCACACAGCCAGTTGCAGGTGTTTCGGGCCTGCAATGAACATCCTGGAATCCAAATGTCTTTAGTTTATTTAAAGTCATTCATTTTTGCTTCATCTTGTATTTGCTTTTAGGACTCGCTCGAATGTGTTGAATGTGTGGCTCATTGATAGAACCCCAGATATATTGAAGTACGTTATGTTTTTGAGGCAAGTTCCATGCGGCGGGTCACATCCAAGGCGCTGTTGCTATTAGGAGCTTCGACCAACCCTGGCGTAATAACTGTGCAGCTTTTTAAGGATTATCTCGTATGTTGTTATTGCTTTACCACGCTAATCTAAAGAACTCAACATTATAACATAATGCGACGGCGAGGCTTTTTAACGTCTGTAGTCTCAGGCTTATTTTGTCCTAAAAGGCCAGAATAACCAGCACCAAAAAATAATTTGCCTTTTGGTAAAGCGGTAGCAATCCAGCTGGAAGAGAAATGCACTATTTTCCCAGCACACCGTCCTACCTATTAGTTACATGAGCTACGTATCTGTTATATACGACGTACACAAGGATATTTCGTTTACGTGCATATTAATCATTCACCGTTATTTGTACCTATTGCTGAAGACTACAAATACAGACCTGAGTGCACTTTAAAACGGTTTTATTCTACAACAATGATCTTATGTCATTTGCATTGGGAACAACAAAAGCGGACTATGGGTAGGAGGAATGGTTTCCCGTCATTGTTGGCGCTTACTACATCTTACTTTCAAAAGAGAGTGGATTGCTCCGACGTATACAAACGGCTTCGGAAAGAAACACGGTGCTATAGCGGCCCTACAAGTAATGTGGGCCTAAAGCTTCCGCCGTTATTGTAAGAAGTGCGTTAGGGCTATCCTGCAGGCATATCATTTTTCTAGTTTACGAGCAGTCACCAACGTTCTAACAATCAGGGGGATCGTCTACAATGCTGTTGCTAAGCGCATTCACCTACCATACTGAAGCCTACATCACCTATATACTAAATACCACTCAATGATTTCTGAGGATCTACTTCCCGTAAGTTGAATAGTACCGATGCATAGGCAACTTATGTTGACAACTTCTCGTAAATGCTTTCGTAGTCATCACCGCCGCTGCCGCCACCGACAGCAATAAGGGCAGCGAGCACGACAACAAGCGGAACGAGCCGACTGACTCGACTTCAGAATAGAAAAGAATTCGAACGCATCTGTGGGACGCTTAATGGGACGAAACAGAGTGGAGCACATTAACTCGTGATAACAGCGGTCTAAAAGAGCATCCGAGCAGTAGAGTCGCTTGCCTAGTTGGCTGCATTAGCAGCTCAGCGGGATGTAAGTGGACAGAGAAGAAAGAATACGACACGATGATAGAAGGGAAGGGCAAATAGCTGTGGGAGTCCACGGGCGGCGGAATGGGTTAGTACTGCAGTGTAGGCTGCAACCAACACTTGACGCAGGCCAAATTTGCCTGCTTACAGAGGCAGACCTGTTTGGCTAGACAGACCTGAGAGTGGTTTATGGCCCGGGCTAGGACCGTGAGTTTCCGTCTACGTCGTGGCAAGCCGCTTAGGCTAGCCACACCTTTATGGGGTGCGTCATTTTCACTGGCAGTCGAACGGCGCGGGGTTGTATCCGTTGCGTAAGGTTGCACGCTAGGCGAGCAAACTTCTATACTTTTTCTAAGAGAAAAGATTACCGTGTTTAGTTTCTTTCGGCTCTACAAGTATTGAATGGACGATAGGGCACGACGCAGGGCTGTTTAGGATCGTGTTCGACTCGATAAAGTACATCTGAAAGGTGGAGTTTTGACCTTCTTCTCTGCATACACTGGTGTGCACGTTAACAATATATATTGTTATTAGTTCGTTCTTACTAATCCCGCGTCATGTAAGCACCTAATGATTATGATACGTAATGCTCTCCTGCAAGGTTTTGTTTAAAAGAAAAGGACTGCCAAGTTAAATTTACTAAACAAAGGCATATGTCTTATATAATTATTATAATATATATATATTATATAATTATTATTATATAGCAGGGAACGGAGCAGCTAGTTGCTGTCTGTCTTTACTAAATATGTCCGGCATTTTCCTATATGTCATATACTCCAGATATTTCTAGATAACACAAGTTCCTTCGATTCGTTGCCATGACTATCGTTGCATTTACGTATACATACCTACATGTGTAATGTTGGTATCGATGGTTCTCGTGGCAACAGGATAAGCACGTGTCTTGCATAGAACCAATGAGTTATATAAAGTATATAACGAGCTTCACTAGCCATTACTGCTGTACTGATACTGCTATAGGCAAATGGGTAATTTTTTGCTACCTGTTCCTGCAACCTGCTTATACTGTTAATTGGCTATGTATGTTGTTTTGACTTTCCATATATTTCAGTCAAACGCTCCGGTTAGTGTGGGAGGTGTGGTGTCAGTGGACCCGCTGGTCGACGCCGATATGGTGTGTGCTACGGGCAGCTTGGTGGCCGGGCTTGGGGCCGCGCTGGGACCCTCGGGTTCATGTAAGGAGACGTCGGCGCGGGACATGCTGCGCGTCGGCCAGGCGCTGCACGTCTCCGTCGAGAAGTTCCTCGCACTGGGTGAGGGCATCGCGCGAGACAGTCCTGAAGCGAAACTGCAGATGTTCGAGGCGTGTAAGGACGCACGTCTCGCTTCAAATGTCGTCGAGCAGATCTGCGACCTACGACCAGGTATCGACGACGTCCACGAACCTTGCAGGTATGTACTACATACTGAGTCGTTTACGTTGGTACCCATGTTGTACTTGTTAATGTTACATTTATTAGGCAGTTCGTTTTAGATTAATAGCACATAGTTAGGCAAGACGACCGTGTTAATATTCACATGAGAATCAATACCGGTATGTAATTTACATACAACGTTTCGTGTCTTATGTAAATAACCTAGGGTGGGTTGGCACAATACTCGCACCTGTGGCTGTCTTTGAGAGCAAATCCCTCATAGACCTATACTAATAGAATTATATGAAAATTATACAATATCTGGAGATGATCCCTTTGGCAGCTGTAGAAGGACGTAGTTGAAAATATGTATATATATATATATGTATATATAAAGTGTAGATCTAGCTTACAATTAACCGTTTGAAGGCTACATACGCATACAGCGTATATTTAAGTCATATCTAATTAGGAATACACATATACGGCCTATCAGTGACAAGGTTATTTAAAGTTGTCCTTGCGACTTTCCAGTGTAAATATCGTTACATTAGTACACATAATCCCTCCAACTGGTCTCCATGCAAACGCGCCATTCACCTACTCTAATAACGCTAGCTGGATTTAAAAGCCAATTAAAATATACATATCCTTATCATAGTTTAGAAAGGAGTAGCGTTTCATTGTCTATTTAGCAATATAATTAAGGCCAACTTTATGGTCATATTGAACCCGAAATTAAGGTCGTCGTTGGCAACACCTTGACTAGACGAGCGTATCAGATGCGGTGCCCGTCGAGGCGTCACGGTATACTGCTACACCGCTCAACCGATGCGATACATATGGGCGTGTCGCTGAATCACGACAATGTACTGGGCATCTAAGCCTGCCGCTATCTACGTTTTGCTGTCTCTACGACTATGTCTTTGTCAACGTGTCGCTAGAGCATCCCGCAGCCGCTAAGCTCTGTTGGCCGTCACGCCTACAGCATTGACTTGCACATAACCACATCAGCCCACACGTGAACGTATTTGTAGGCAAACCCTATCTTCATCTGGCAAGGTCTGCGACGACGCCAGTGTCAGCAGAGCTTGCCATGGCCATTCAAATATATTCAGGTATCGTACTGTAGGCGAGCAGGTGAGAGAAGTAAATGCTTGGAGAGCACACCACCGCAAAGAAGTAAACGGAGAGCAGACAATAGAAGCCTAAGCTTGACGACAATGGCGGCATCTCCTGCGCGATTGGCAGGGGTAGTTCAGATTACAGTATATGGTCAAATGGGGGCGGTGGACTTGGGTCAAGGGAGAACTTAGTAGACTCTCTACTAAAAGGCTCCTCTTAGGGCAATAGCCCTCTGCAAGTATCTGGATCCTCTCCAGTAAAATTTTTCTAGAATTCACTTTCCTATATTGTAGTGGAAACCAAAAAGAGAGCTGCAGTGGTACGTAGAGCCGACTGGATCACATTGGAGACAAGGTAGCGGCAATGGTTGCCAAATAGAGTATATAAAAGCATATATATATATATATATGCTTTTATATACTACCTACTTTTATAAAGACAGTTGACGTGCGGAGAAAGTAAATATCAGCTTTTTTCCGAACTAGTTAAGTGAAAAGGGGGAGTGGCTTTATTAAAAGACCTTGTTTGTTCATAATATGTAACCAAACTCTCGGCTAGATTTTTCTTAGCTTGGCCGAGTTTCCTGTGCCTGTTGAGTATATCGTTGGACGTTGCGAGGCTATATTTTGACTATATAAAATGTACTACTCTAAAAAAAAAAGTTACAAATGCTCGTTAATCGTCTCAGGATTTCTCAGTAATTCAACTGTTTTTTTTTTTTCTCTAATTTAAATATCTTTTCGTTGTTCTACGAGCGTTTTAAGAACCCACGAATTTTCTCCTACCGGCGTCAGAATTTTGTCTTACATTAGTCACTTGTGTTTTCTGAGTCAAAGTTAATCAGACGGGGTTTAACATTGTATAATCATAGGCTTCTATTAGTGGCTATTGCCAACCTTGGTAGCCTTATGCTAACAATTTTTGGCTTCTAAACAGAATTGATATGTATATTTTACCCGTTTAAGTTGTCAGCAAATGAAAAAACTTACCTGTTAGGGACGATTAGAAACAAGTATGCACTTTCAGTGTTATATTTAGTTAGACCAGTAGTCTAGGAATGTGTTTGTTAAATACCTTCAATGCATAGTTTCTGTGGCAGATATTGGTGCCGGTAACATGTCGGAGTTCAAAAGAATCCCCTTTTAAAGCTGCTATTCAGTTGGATGCCCTAATGAAATTTCTCTGACACACAGTGACGACATCGAAAAATGTTTACAAAATTTTGCTGTATTTTATATTTAGCTATGCCGTTCTACACGTATCCTCCGATGAAACGGCAATGAAAAAGAGGGAAGGTAAGATAAGAAGCAATCATCAAAGGCACCAGCTAACCATTTTCCTCGACCAGTTTAAGTGGCAGTGATTTTTGCCACACAGTTATTAACGGCTCTAAATACATACACGTATATTCTAAATAGCAGTAGTAACAGCTGTAAAGCGGCCGCATCCACAGTTGCCAGCTTGCCTTCAGGTGTTTAAGCCTATTCATACGATACTGTTTTGGTTTCCTATACGCACTATGCTAATGATTTGTTGATGCTCACAAGCGCGGTTTGTCCTTCGTGTCACACAAATTTTATCGATTCTATTTGTGTGTACACCTGGCGAGACAGGGTGTGGATTGTCAAACATTAGCAAATCCATTCAGTAACGTTATCAGGCACCCCTTATATCTCAATGTACAGAATGGTGCCGATGTCTGATCATCCTAGTGTCAGCCACATTGTCCGAATAAGTATCAGCAGCAGCCTCCGCCACTGTTATCCAGTAAAATGCTTATGGTCTATAAAAGAACTCACCAGAGCGTAGGCACAGATCTGGTGTATGTGTGGTAGTCAGATTGTTAGTAGTAAACGTAATTTTCTCGTCGTAACCATCGTTTCTTATTAGAAATCGTCACCACTACAATCTGTACGCGAATTGTCGTCAGTGGATGACAATTAGTGGTTAGTAATACTAACAATGATATGTTTTTGGCGAGCCAGTTTTAACCGCCGGACACCAACCGAAATAGACTGTAGTAGCCCTTTGCAGTATATCTCTGTTTGCCTATCCGGTGTGTGCAAGCTCTTCAAGGTGACACAATGATAAAGTCGAAAGATGGCCTTGTCCTGGCTCCACCACGACAAATTCCTCAGGCCTCAATCAATTCCCCGAACCGAATCTGGCTCCGATAAAGAATAAGTTGGTAATTGCGTCACTTTATCTTGGCAGAAAACGGAAACCCCCAATCTGTTCTGATGCCCCTGTCAAGCCCAGTAGTCGAAGAACTCAATTTGCAACGGCGCTCGTGTGCGAAACTCGATTAAGTTATTCGAGCCTCACATTATTTCGCTAAAGTTTGCAGTCCCTCTTTTGTGCCTCGTTCCATCCAGAACTAGGCCTGCGCAGGCTGTTGGTCGGCTACGTAATCTCGCGAAGAAAAAATACAGAGCGGGGCTGGCAGATGACAGCAACGACAATGAACGTCGGACTAGATGAAGTTAACGAGAGTATTAACGATAGCGATAGAGGGTACTGTCTAATTATGTGTAGGTTGTTGTTAGTGTCCTTGTACCAAAGGCGCAAAGATGCGAAAGAAGTTTACTGAGCCTCTGCGGAGAGCTACAGCCGTTCAGTTTCGTCAGTGTTGTGAGTTACGCCGATTCAATCCGGTTTCTTCAGCGGTTTCTCTAGTGATCCCGTTTCAATCCACAGTCTATTGATCGAACGCCATGTTGAAACCGTGATTGCGCGTCAAATGAAGCTTTTCAAGCCTGTTACGAGCTTATTTTAGGCAAGAATATGCACGTATAGTTGGCCTATCGGGCTGCCGCGTCTCTCTGTGTTTGTGGCATACACCAGCTTGTGTATTGGGAATGTGCAGGGCATTTTAGAACCAATCCTTGCTCCACTGCTTTCTGTGGATGCATGAACAGATGGTCAAGAAAACTTTTACGCTGTGGATTCCCAGTACATCCAACAGTATGGAAGGGACGAAACAGAAGAACTAATCACTCAAGCTTCAGAAGACTAATGTAGCGAACGAATCAGACGGTGTAGGACTGTACTATTTGGTTCTGGCCAGGGGGGCCAATGTTTCGAATATCCCGGTTTCTCAACCTTAGCAAAAGAGATAAAAACTGCTAGCAATTAAGCGAAAAAAAAAACAGGGAACGGGCAAGGTTGGGATCACAGAAAGAGAGAAAATGTACCAGTTAAAAAGCATAGATAGTCGCTATGACTGTCGATAATATATTTTGAGATACTTCTCGAAACGGTGAACGGAGAGCTAAGTCGGATTTTTTATTTTGCGGTTCGCTACATCGTTCCAAGCTTTAAGACCAAAGATGGAACCGATGGCCAAAAGGTGAAGCTACCACTAAAACTATCACCTCGTAGTACATACAATGACATGGCCAGTCGTCCACACACAAACTTCTAATGCTTTCTGTTTGGAGGCCGTACTTTTGATACGATGCTTGCCGTCGGGAGTCGTGTCATCACTTTTTGAATCTGCATACACACTTTGTACGCCGATAGAGATATACTGGTCGTAACCATACGTTCCGAGACTAGAAGAAAAAACGCAAGGCGATAGCGGAAGTTTTTTTTTTCATACTCCTGTTATCGTTGTTACCATCTTGAATCGGTCCTTCATTACCGCACGCTTCACTATCATGGTTCATTTTAGCTTCGTCCCCTTTTTCCTGCTTTTCCTGTCGACATGCTTGTTAAAATAACAGCAGTATCAGCAACTTAGCCGGGTCCGTTTGTAGTTCAGTTGACAGGGTAGAACCTCTCGAGCAGACGAGCAAATGTTTAGAGCGTCGTTGAGTTGCAGTTGTGATGGTTTTACGTCGTCTTCTATGGGTATTTTACTGTGCGCCCTACACCCATTGAGCTCATGTCCACGCTCTTATTTTCTACTTGTGAGTGGCGCATGGCGGAATTTGGGGTAACATGGTAAGCAGCAGTACATATACAGGAAGGTCTCAGCTCAAACGGCCGAAGGAACAGATTCCAAGGAATACATTCTATTGCGCTTACACAAAAGAAAATAAAGTACTAATTTTTTACGTATTTTCGCCCTAGCCAGAATAAGAGGAATAAAAATGTTCAAAAAAGAGAAATTGGCGTCTGTCAGAAATTGAAGCGTGACCACGTAGCCACCCCCAGGCTATGCTACGTAACACCTCCGCCTTCGCTATTCCAAACAGCAGATGATACATAGGAGGAAAGCACAAGTCCGAAGTGATTGTATAGATGAAATTTACATTGCGGGCTTAAGGATGACAATAAAGTCGATAGGCGGGCAACAGCGAAACGGCGTGACGTACAGATTTGCAGAAAAAGAAAAATAGGATAATCTCTAAGTCGTACTAAGTCCAAGACTCGTAGAGACCAATTTTCTGCATCATATACATGCAATTTACACCCATTTCAGTCTAAAATAATTCAGCTTAGGATTCAGTGAATGGAACTCGCTTTGCAAGCCAGTTAGTCGTAGCTGAACCTAAAAACACCAGGTCCGGAAATAAGCAAAATACGGTCAAAGCGCGAAGCCCTTTGGCAAGCGAGTGTGAACTCAATAAGCCACAAGCCTCTGTGTCGCCTGGACACGTCCAGCACATTCGTTTGGCCCGCGTCGAGGCCGGCCAGACGACAATAAGGAAACGGAACACGAGAAAGAAAGAAAGAACGAAGTTTCATCCCACAGCTACCGTTCACCCTGAGCAACAGTTCATCCTACATACTTTGACGTTATTTTACCTAGAAGAACATCCAGAGGCAGAAGACGGGGTAGGCCCCCTCTAGTGACTTCATCGAGCGCTGGTTATAGTTGCGTGGCAGCGATACACATGAAGAAAGCACGGTCATCCGCCAGATAGATGATACCGTTCAATAGTCGAAGGTTCGAAAGAAAAGCCGTAGGTTGATGAAAAGCGATTTAACATAATACCATGGCCTTTTCGCTCCTAGGAGCTCTCTCGACAACTACTGGGGCACTGAATTCGTAGTGCGCGGCACGATTTTAGACACAGACTCTAATCTTTTGACCTTCGTTTAGATTGGAACCGTCTCCTGGTACTGCGAATTGAAGGGCCCTTCAATAAATAATCTTATTCTGACTAACCAGCCCATTTCAGCGTACCCACCCATTCCCTGGAGCGTCATTAAACATCGCCTACCAGAGCTAAACCTAGTTGCCCCTTTATAAGCGATCGAACCAGCAACTAATCAGTTAAAAAGGCTTTTACTATCCTGCAGAGACTATACAATTTTTTCATCATTTTAGTTCATCATAAATGTGCTGAGAAAGGAATTTTTAGAAGGGGTAATATGCATAGAGCGATTAGGTAAAATGGATTCCAACAGAGTGTCACTCAATCGGAAATTTACTACATTCTTGTTTCATGTAAATCATATACATATATATATATATATATATATTTATATATATATAGACGAGCAAGGAAACCATGTTCTATCGTTTATAAACCATCTAATGCAATTTTATGCCTTTTACGTAGCTGTAGTGCGATTATCAGTATACTCCAATGTATGTTTCGCAGAACTCTTACACATGCAATTGTGCTTTAAACTAGCTACCGTAAAACAACCATACATCAATGCACTTTCGAATACGGTCGAGTATGTACGCTCTATAGCGAGACTCGGTACGAATTATGATCTGTGATAGCTGGGTGCTGGCGCTATTGCGATAATGGAGCCCAGCGGTACTCGGAGCTTCCTAGTTGCTGCCACGTTTCATGGAAGCAACAGCGGATGTCTAACAGAAGGTCCCTGCTTTTGCTAAGCCTATTTGCATATGTATTCCTCGTTTCTAGTTTGACCCCGATAGGACAGCTTGTAGATAGCCGCAAAGCCTATCCCAACTACTCCCCTTCTAGTCTGCTCGGCTTGTGTCAACGTAGTGAAGTCGCACGTACCAGATGCCACAGACGGATGCGCAGCAGCGCAGAAATTGACCGGAAAAGGCAAGAATTTAAATGACTGCCACTTCTTCTGACTAGGACTAGATAGGCCGCAGCAAGCATAGTGCACATGGTGAACAGGATTAGCCGGATGCGGAAGCACCGGCGGAAGAAAAAACTTAAATACATGTTTTAAGCTTTTTGTTTTCTACTACTAGTCTAGGTGGCAGGCGGCTCGTTTCAGCCTGATATGAAATCAAGATAAGGCAGGGGCGACCTAGGCCTGGACAGAGCAAAATCGACTCTCTGCCTTCGTTTTTAGGTGATAGGATAAAGGCAGATAAACGTTTTTCGTTATCTTACCATTTGGTTAATAAATGGCGAGTAACGTTCGATTTGGCATTCATTTTGAACGACGGTTTCCGACCACGTCTAGGTCGTGTGCGAGTGACGAAGATTAAAGAATTCTATAGTAAGGTAGAAATAGGTAAGAGGTTCACTTACTGGCAAAAAAGATACATGTAGACCAGGCTCTTTAGAGCCATTTTACTTAACTCTAAGATAAAGCTTCTTCAGCCGTTTGATGAACTGAATATAATAAATTGCTCATTTACGCATATGCAAATATGTAGCAACCAGATTTGCATCTTATTGCTACGTATTTGTGGTTTTCTTTGTTGTTGGCTACAAAGGCTTGATTCAAGGAGGGTGCTTTGATTATAGCATTTTTTAACCGATTTAGGAGGTTACAATTTCGGATTTGTTAACAATTTCAGTTTCTGCATAACCAAACATTTAGTATTTGATGTGTTCCATCGCTCTTGCAAGTCTCTAAAGCCAGTGTTCACTAAAAGTGTTTGTGATAGATAATCCAGTACTTGGTCGAACCCCGTTGATACTTTCAAAGGGCAAATACACAAAAGGCAGTTTTCCATTAGTTCCGCCATCAGACTCTTGGTCTTGCTTATCTTGTATGGTGGAACCGTCTTGCTTTTGCTAAAAGCGATTCAAGATGCTTTCTTCAGATACCAATAGACTAGCTTTCGGTTTGTCTTACTCCGGAAAGGACCTAAGAACACAATAGTCTGTAGGTGTTTCTGGTTACAGTTTCTACTTACTAGAAACACACGCAGTGATAAACAAGACAGACAAATCCAGAACGCGAACTCAGTTTCCCTTTTACGTGTATTATCACTACTTCTACTTAAAGGAGATCAAGAGCATACACGCATAAACGTTAATGATATCATCTTCTGAAGTTGAAGTTTGCGCAGCGTTGTATAGAGGCTCAGAAAACCTAACTGAAGTAAGGTCGCAATTGGAACTGCGATTTCTTGCATCGGTTGGAAAAAGTGACTAACGGTCGCCATTAGCTTTCCTAATCACGTATTATACCAAATATATTTAGCTCGTTCTGAAATGCAGGATTAACTAGTTCCATTAGAGTATAACAAAGAATTATTCTAATTTTTGCATTTTACCTAGCAACATTCAAATCGGCCTTCAAGCTTACTTTTTGGCTACAAGTTTTGAAGGAAGTGTATCAGTCAAAGCTGTATGGGCTCTCTCTACGACTCGACGGAAATATTCTGTACGCCTCGAGCTTTTAATGGTAGACCAGTCGGGTTAGCAGGGCTTCCCAGATACACGCAAAAGGCCCATCAGCCAAAAGCGGCAATAAACGAATCATTCATACGAAACAATAGCCTTTATCATTTGGAACTCCATTCAAATCTAAATGTTCAACCGCCATTACCTTCGAATGTCATCGTATATAAGTAAATGAACACAGACATATACATATATGTTATGTTTCACTTGCTGAGAATAACAACTGCTAAAATACAACCCTTTGTCGTGAATTCAATTTCGTCCATCGTAATACTGCTCCAAAGTAGCGAAACAAATCGTACGTAACGAGGAAAATTTAGGATAGTAGAAGAATAGAATCTACAAACTTGAACCTTCTGTCGAAACCGGCCTGCCGCATAAGACCTGGTTGACAAGTAATCTTTTATAGACAAAGGCTCAAGGTCGTTTCGTATGATCCTGCACGGCGTCAATTTTGTTTCGACACCTGATGCGATCCTCTGAAACAAAGTATTGGCGCTTAGAGGATTTGCGACTGTTGTAATAAAACGCTTGAAGGTATCCTGATTTTTGCAGAAAGATGTTGATAACTAAATAAACAGTTACACCTCTGGCGATGTGTATGTATCGCTTTTGAGAAATACTCAGCGCCTCGAATGTTTGGTCTGAAGTTTTTCAAGCACAGTTGTAGCCCCCAAAATCAAGAAAGCAATAGACGTTATTCCAACTTGTTACCATATAAGGTTTTGCTAAATAAACTCCTTTGTAGACAACTTGTACGGCAGACAACTGCAAAAACTCTCTGGAACCTTTTTGTCCAGCTTATTTTTGGAAGGTATAGTTTTAGCACCTTTATTTAGAGATGGAAATGTTTAACTTTAATTTAAAGAAATGTTGGCTTGTTGCTTTGTATACTTCATAGTCCATCCATACCTTCATAGTCTTCATACTTCATGTCTTCATACCCATATTTTAATTTAATATCGAATCTTAAACTAGATTTAGCCCTTGACTGTCGAAGTAATATGCGGACATCTGGATCCTTATGCATCCGCTTGAAGATGCCTTTTGTTGAACAAACAGCAATTTTAAGCTGTATCAGACTGGTTAACAAAACAGGGTTTACGCAGCATACTTCTGATTTACTCACGCCTAGGCTACAGGCTTTCTTCCTAAATTTATCGAATGAGCGCAACTATTACATAGGGCTTTATCTGAACAGGACCCATTGCTACCACAATTTTTGCTTGATCTATGCCTCCCATAGATTTCCCCTTCGTGGATAATTGTTCCCTGCTACTTCAGCTAATTGAATACGTGATAATAATCTAATAAGTTTCTAAATTAATCTCCGTTTTTTTTTTGTTGAAAAAGCCCTTTCCCCACAGCCCCTCCGTTTGCCGTATGTCTGTTTCAACGTTTCGTTGCCTCGCCGTAGCACAGCACTAAAACCGATGCCTAATAGGGATTTAATAGGATTCAGAGCCACTTAAATGTGCGGGTTGCGAATTATTTACAATGATAAATTAATCGATAAGAAAGCAAAGGTCTCGATTCAAGCTTACATATTTGCTGTTAACTACAGATGCCCTCACTCACAGGGCCTTAGAGTATATTTGCCTGATTTACAGCGGCGGAGCCAGTAGGCTTTGCAGCGTTTAACTACTCGGGTAATAGCGGCAAACGAAGGATATTTACTTTACAACAATAGCGTGCGTGCCTGTCGGCTGTAATATTGTATAGAAGAAATGAAGCATCCGCGTCCTTGTGTTGAATAGCGGCATAAACGAGATGAAATTGTAAAAAAAAGGCCAACAACGAAAAACTAGCTCCTAGAAAAAAGAAAAATCAAAGTAACGTGCTACTATGTAATGGGCCTCATGTAATGGACGTTTGCAATAAGCCAACTAAACACTCGGCATACCGCTTCATCATCAAGGTGTCGTATATTGAAGTTGCAGACATGGAAATGTTTATTCCCACATTAGAGTGCAAACGTAGGCCTGTACTCGAACAGGTAATTAGGATAAGCTAGATGAGAACTGGTATTTCATCCAATAAACTTGATTGCTTTCTGTAATTTAAGTCTAGTTTTTATAGGGTCCATCAGACCATATCGACCCAAACCGTATCAAGTGCAGGAAGCAGTATTAGGGCTACTTTGTCAGAACTACATTAATGCAGTTTCAGTTATAATCCGACACGACGTGACCTAGGTTTTCCGGAACGTTGAGGCATATTAAGTGTGATTTTTACAACTTTGGTCATTTGCTGATGTGTCACATTTGTTTAGACGCTTGTTGTTTAATTCATTAAGCCTCGTCTATATGTTTAACAGATTTTTGGCAACTGATAAAAGCAATAAGTTGGCCTGAATAGGTGATCAGAAACATCGTAAACTTAAAATCGCACATAGACAAATTATTGCTGCAGAAAGAGATTCGTCATTATGCTATTGTTCACCGCTTTTTCTACGCCCCCTTTCGAATAAATATTAGACAAAAGTTGGGTAACTATCCTGTGCATGCTCTTTGACGTCGGTTTCGGAACGTTAGAAATATTGTGATATGAGTGACATGCCACAGCATCTAATCTGATATCTTAGGTCGCATTGTAGCGCAAATTCGAAGGACCCAATGCCTCCTAACCGCAAATAAATATATCTTGAATTAACGCCTTCACCGTTAGAAAGTCTACGTTTTCAGCGATTGTAGCAAGCGTTTTTTGTAACGTTCTTCAACGTTTATTATGCTCCTGCTCGCGATTAGCTTCCTCTTCAATGAAATTAGACAAGACCGTTATCACAGGAAAATTACAGGCAGGTCGCGATAAATTAGTTACAATCTACGGTGCTTCCAGGTCGTCTACCGTGCCTTCGTAGTAGACTCCGAAGAGCTCAATCTATACAAAACGTTGTTCGCAAATGCTTGACCAACAAGTTTCTATTATTTCTTCAACTGTGTATTGTGCGACACTGTGAGATAGAGTAGTCGCGCAGAGGTCAGAAACCGATGGTGTAGATGACGCGGCCGGAAGCTAGCTGTGTGTAGGAAAGGCGGATGGAGACAGAACTGTAACGGCGTACCACGTAACGCTTCGCGAAACAGCAATTTAAGGGAATGGGCTGATGCCAAAACAGTACCTTATAGAGTTGGGCAGGTTCACTACGTTGTGAGCGACAACTGCATACTCGCTGCAGTGCCGCCGAGTCGGTATGTAGCCGTTGACAACAAACGTGCAAATCAACATGCAGGCTCCCAGATTCACCCGGTCTAGGAGATAGTTAAGGAGCGTAGTGAATGCGGTAAGAAAAATATGGGAGGGCAGAGAAGGGATCCAGGTTTGGTCAACGATATGGTGGTAGAAATCCTGCTCTGTCTATCAGCCTCTTTACAAATGCAACGCTCTGCGTTATACCAAATCTGTTTCTCTCATATCACCAAGAGTTAAAATCGAGACGTTTTGACTTGGACGGCGATAACCAATGACAGCGACGATAAGTCTGTAAGCACAGGTGCAGGCTCTGCGTCTGTTTTGTTCGAACGACCGGCAGGGCAACCGCGATGGTTTCTCGTCCATAAAGGAAACGGTCGGTTGACTGACGCTGCTATTACAGTGGCATTGCTGTTAGTATGGACGCTGTTAACCGCGTTAAGGTAAGCGGGAAACTACAAAAAAGCGGGCGCAAGGTTTACACAAACGTTGAACGTAAAATGATTCACAGCCCGCTAGGCATGGCTGGCGCGGCCAGGTGGGCAGACAACGTCATGGACTGATCGCTCCGGAGGCCGCGACGAGCAACCGCGGTGCTGATTCTAGAGCAGCGATACAACCCAGATAGAGCAAAAGTCTAAGGGCTCTTTCGGCCCTACTCTTACCCACACGCAACTCACTGGTTTGCACCCAGCTAT
This sequence comes from Varroa destructor, assembly GCF_002443255.2. Lineage (NCBI taxonomy): Eukaryota > Metazoa > Arthropoda > Arachnida > Mesostigmata > Varroidae > Varroa > Varroa destructor. Next base: position 21,619,164 of record NW_019211458.1, on the reverse strand, counting down.
TATACAGCTGCCATACAGCTGTTAAAACTGAATGAATTTCAATTTATTTACCTACTTAGATACTGTGCAGTCTAGAAATGGGGTGGGCTCTATATAAACGATATTCTACACTATATATATAGAGTACTATCCGCAGCACAATCATTCAATAAGCATAATGATACCTACCGATAACCAGCAACGCTGTCACCTACAAGCCCATTGAAAAATACAAGAACATTCGCACTTCCTTGTACCGTATTCTGGATATTTCTACGCAGCATTACCCTTTTAAACGCGGTGTTTTCTTCATCGCAGACTCCTTTCTGCTTTAAAATATATCATTGTAGTTCTCGACACATTCGGAATATTACTGTGAGCTTCAGCACTTAACACTGCCCATCTACTTAATGGGAAATCGCTGTTTAAGAGTACTAGTAACGGTAGCAGCATTGATCGAGCAGCATGAGTCGTAGCTCTTCATATATGTATATATAGTCCTGGTGATGATGATCAGTGTTTCACCAGTAGCAATTATTACAGAAGAAGGCTCGAAAAGTTAGAAATATCGTTCCGAGTCCTGACCGTCCATAGAGTTACTGGCCCAACTGGTCAATACATGGCCAAATGTAAGGCGCTATCGACTACTCTCCAGCTTAGCTTAACCGTACTAGCGGCAATAACCAGTGTGGGGCCCTCTCATCAGGCCGGATTTGAAGCATAGAACATGATGAGCGGAAGCGCCTTAAATATAACCTGCCAGATTAGGCTAGATTAAGTTCTTAGGTAGGCAATAAACTCACTCGGGAACGGCGAGTGAACAAAGAGAAAATTGCTGGTTTTTAAGGATAGAGCCAGAAGACGCAGTCGCATCGTAAATAAGTGGATGTCGTTCCGCTTGTCGTCTAAGTAGCCACCGTTAGTAGTAGTAGGAATCTATAGAGAAGCAGTCCTATAACTCTGTATAGGTGACATAGTCGTAGAGGTGTGAAACAAAGCGGTAAAGACAACTGAGAGTAACGATCTAGTCGGACTGTGGTTTTGCTTCACTTTCCCTGCGTTCAATTTTGTTGACATTAATGACAAGGATTTTTTAACGTTGTGACAGTGACAGGTAGTTCCTGCTCCTGAGCTATGCTGGTCAAGGAAGGTTGGCAATACTCGACAAGGACTACTACGTCTAGCCGGCTATCGCAAACTGCCGGCGCTGATGGACAAACCGAAATCGATATTGATATTGGTTCACTGTCAGACAGAGGGCAAAGTATCTACTTATATAGCAGAACGCGATTCTTTTCCACCAACCACTTCTACACTCCCTAGAGCGTTAGGGTTTCTATTTCTTGCAGCTTTGCCCTCTTCGCCTTTATCACATCTTCATGCCGTTGCTGCTGATTTCAAATTAACTTTGCTTTCTGTATAGGTTCGTAATAATATTCTACTCACATTACTCCTGTGTCTGAATTGTGTCAGAATACGAGACCAACCTGCAGGTACCTTATCCCAGTTTATCGTCACCTACTTGTTATTGCCCTTTTATTCGTTCAGAAAGTACAGTAGCCTAACTTACACGCCTAGACGTGATGCACCAAAGTTGTTATACCATCTCTGTTATTGTTACACCGCATCCGTTTTTATCTGGAAGCAATCCGCATTACCGGTCCGAAATTTCCTTTATTTTAAGGGATACAGGTTTTTCATTTTACGGAACATAGCAGCCTGAAAAGCGTGCTTGAAACTAATCTACATCGGCAATCGCAGCTTTTTTTTCTTTTTGCCAGGCTTTGAAGATATGTCAAGAACGCAACATTTTTAATAACACAGAAGTAACAAGCGAAACTCTCAAAAGGGGTAAGACAGAAAGGTAAAAGGACGATTTGTGAACGAGCATTGCCCTTAATAACACAGGAGCGTCGAGCAGTGGAAGTTTGAATTCTTGTCGAACGGAAAGCACATTCGGCAGAAAATCGCACCAATAAGACGAGTCAGCTACACCGCAGAAGTGTACTAATCAGAGCCAATACTGCTATTCGCAAAAGGCCAAGTTGAAGTGGTGGCGGAGCCAAAGCAAGCATAGGTGTACACGAACCTCAGGATGTAAATAAATCCATCTAACACGGACGAAGTAGCAGCCTAGGCGTTTTGAAAGGCAAATGGACATTCAGGTTAGATATATACTAATAGAGCCTAAAAGTTTGGCCTGAAAGGCCAGCTGCTTGGCACCTTTATAGACGAGTTCGCATCGCGCCGTTAGACCGATTGGAAGAAGGGACAAATATATCAACGGATTTTTCTTGTATCCTATCCTACCAGCACTGCTGCGGGTGTCGCTTCTTGCCTGTACTACCGATTGAGTAGTTTTCCTTCTACTCTAGACCTCGTACTGACCAGTATTTACCTCGTTCAGTATTACATTGATGACTACAGAGAGACGGTCTATTAGGCCTATCACCGCTGATACTTTCCTACACTCTCACCCGTTTTTAAAAGGCGAATGAGAGGAAATGACGAGGAAAGTAAGAAAGATATTCGAATAGTTCAATTTGTTTCCAAAATCTCAATAGGTTCCCGATTTTTAGGAGTGACCCCGTTAAGCGGGAGAAGAGCAAAGGCAGGCAGCGGCGTCGCTAGCGACACAAATAACGGTAAGGGCAGTGCTTGGGGCAACGTACTCACGACAACCTCTTCCACGAACAGCTGCAGTCTCAAAAGGGAGCCGTCCCCTTCTCGTTCAAGCGAACTGTCATCAAGCCCACTGACTTGAACGACTGATCACGCTTACCCTACCCGGTGTCATGCGGCGCCGGTGGCCAGATGGGCCAAGGAACCTCAGTCCACCTTTCTGACGAGGCGTTCAACGGGCGACAACTAGAAACTGGAAGACTTATTGAAAGGCTGACAGTTCGAAAGGCGCTGGAAAAATCGACAACAGCAGCAGTAATAGCAGCTGCATTGAATATGCCTTGACCCTTGTTAACATCAGAGATGGAACATCGTCCATCATTGACGTTCACAGTTGAGAGACGTTTGGCACCGGCTGCACATGTGTAATACTCAGAACAAGGAGGGGAAGCCGAAAAGGACGACAGCAAAGTGCCCATAAACGGCGTATTCAGCGAAAATGCCACATATTGAATGCTGACATTTCAAGCGACGGTAATAATGTAGCAGGAGCGCAGAGAGCTGCTCCAGTGATCGTCTACACTGGGGCGAAACGGGAATGGAAGCTGTGTTACTCGTACACTCATACAATTTTTTGGCAATGGATCGCTGTGATCGGCAAAGGCGCTTGTGCCCAGCAGAGCTCCAGCGGAAGGCAGAAAACGACTGTACGAAGGGAATAATCAGTATCCCCTTGATCCTTATGCAGCGTGCGGCGAACCAAGGCGTAGCTTTTATATGATATTTCATGCAGCAGCTCACAGAAAACTTGATGGCGTCCCACTTGCAGTGCGTACTTACCATTCTTTGAGAGGAGAAAGCAATGACCAGCTTAAAATGTCCGTGTGTAGCCTGTAGGATAGTAGGCCCTTTTCTCTGCCATTGCTTCTTTACAGCCTCGAATAATGCCGATTGCAGCTACCGGTACTAGCAGCGCTGTGCATGGCGAAGAGGTGGTAGCCCACAGACAGTGACGACTTCATTGACCAGGGTTTCCCTGCCGGCCCACGGTCTGCCTGCCCCTAAAGGTAATGGATTCAGAGCACCAATCGACATTAGCCTGTTTGCACCAAGACTTTTGGTCAATCCTTGGGGGAGCTGGCGAAGCGATGGTATAAACCAAAAAGAAGGAGGATGCTCGAACAGGGGCTTGATTTGGGTCACATTAACCAGCTTCATTCCAGCACATTCAGCGAGGCAGTATAGTATATATAGTATAGGCACATAGTGAGAAAGCGTTAGACAAAGTGTACAATAGATAAAGAGAAGGAAATCAAGGGAAAGAAAAAGGAATAGATCTTTGTTGTCACGATTTTTTTTACATTATCACCTACGGTCTTTCAGGGCAAGGATTAGAACAGCCAATTACACGAATACCCCGCCATGACATCTACTCACCCAACTAATTACCACCGAGCAGTGGCCATTGGCTGGGTTGTTGCCAACTCTACAACCCTTATTGTTACGAGCGTTATTACCGCCTTGCCGCTAACGGAGTGTTACTCTGGATTTGCTCCGCCCCGTTTTCAAACATGAGTTAAGCCTGGAACTCTACCACGCTCGATACACCCAGTCCATAGCCCGCGGCGGCAACGATCGTAGCGGCGGACACTACGCTGGCATTTATGTCTATCTAGTGGATTTGGTAAAAACAGTAATGTTATTAAAAATACTTGTAACAATAGCTGGTGCTACTCCTGGAGCAAAAGAGCGTCGTCACGTTGTATAAATATTGCTTACATAGATAGTACTAACTATAGCGGCTAACTAATCAGCCGCTGAACTTCCATTGCTAGAACAGCCTGCGAAATTGAAGTGGAGAAAACGGCTCGGAAGTGGAAACGAGAACATCTTCGCATGATGGGGCCTCTCTATCCGGTCCCATGTCATCCTCCTGTTACTACAACCACTACTAATATAGTATGCTAGACAAAAAATACTCTTGAAGGATCCAACGTTTTTAGGTCGGTTTTAAACAAAGTATAGTGTATATTGTGTACTCGATATTGACGGAAACAGCGACAAATAAATATAAACTTGCACGAAGAACTCTATTCGTACGCACGATTTGGTATTTTCTTGATAATTTACTTCTAAACGATTTTCGGCATCGCTTCGAGTCACGTTCGAAATATTGATTGGCTTAGTATTGGAGACGGTAGTCTATAGCGGAACATGAAATCGATCTTCATTAGCCATCACAGGCAGTAAGTTTAATTATAAGGAAAACTGCTCTATCTCATAAAAAGGGAATTGATAGAATTGTTCATGATGACCAGGTTCAGTTAATTTCTCATTTAACCCTTTCCGTCTGGCCAAGCACAATCAGAAGCTAAGCAGAACACCGTCGAGCTGAAATCACCTTGACGCAATACTCTATAATCATAATGTACTTCTGATTTTGGCCCGATGACCAGCACAAGTCTATTCTGAAGTTCGTTCGGTTCTGTCTGTTTAGATTCAAATGAATTGATCGAGTTGACGGTCATAAAGGCCCTTGCATACCCAGAAGATACACACAGGCATATAAGACCCGAGGCCGTTTTCCCTAGCTTCTACTAATGCCATGTCATATCTGATTCTATCGCTCTAAAAAGCCGCTCTCACGTTTATGTATACAGGCGATGAAACAGATCTTGATGCGGATCGTCCACAAAGTAACCTCTGTGAAAAAGAAAAAATAATGCAAAAAGATATCCATCTTGCAGCATATTGACGAAACGGATATCAATAACCTTTGCACGAAATATTTCGTGCGTTTAGTTGTGACAGCTGTTGATTGACGAACTGGATTTATGTTGAGATATGTCGTTTAACTGTCACTACGGGTCACATTTGTTTGCCCCGGCGGCCTTCATAGCAGTAGCGTTCATACCCCAGACAGATGTTGAAGGATGATCTCCTATAGGACAATCGATTAAACTGCAAATTTGTAGTCTATAACATTGTTTGTTAAGCGGACAATATTGGTAACACATTTGTAGGCGTAGCATATGAACGTAATGCTATTTCACAAATAATAGTTACTACTATTATTTATCGCTTCAAGCTATTTTTATGAATAGATAAATGCTCGTGCATTTTACCTCTCGGAAACTTAGCCTCGAAAAAAACGAGTTATAATAGTTTCTATTTATACAAAAACCGAATGGGTCTGGGCAGTGATCGGCAAGTGAAGACCCTGTCGTGTGAGGTCAGACGAAGGACCCACTTCGCTCATGTGTGTTCGTTGTTGTTAACTTAGTAATACGACAATAATAAAATAATAACGAAATAATAAAATAATCTGCCGCTGTCGTAAGCGATATGATTACATCAAGGCACCTTTTGTATGTGTTCGACGCGTTTATAGCCATAGATTAGCAGCCATGAGGGAGATGATCCCCATAAGCTGCTGTCTTGTTTCGAAATACTCTTTTTTGGTTAGAAAAGATTTTTCAATAGAGATTGTCCGTCTCCTTTTATGCTTGTATGCATTTTAATGAAGTTTTCGCGAACCGTTTATTAGATACAGTAGAATACCTACTCGTACTACTTACCGATTGGCGATCACGGTCAGCTAAGCAATTTTGTGACAATTTCTTCCATCTGATCACAACGAACCCCCTTCAAGAATAAACAGAATAACCCGAAGTTCTAATGCGATACGAATCTATCCAGCACCGCTTGTGACATGGCGGAGCGATACCGGGGCTGCCTGGCGGTCGAGTTAGAATCAGCGATCCATTAAACCTCACAGTAGGCTTCTTGTGGGCTAGCCAGTCGAGTTGTCTAAACAAGAAGCTCGAAAATACAAATTCATATGCCAGGGTTTTTTCTTATGTAGTGAACAGTTGGAATTCATTTAAGGCAAAAACTCAGTTCACAGTATACGAGTGGCATTTACAGAAGAATGGCATCTGTCCGGAGCATCCACTGATTGCCAGGGCGGCAATGGCTTACCCAGATAATAAAACTGATTCTGAAATCTAACAAAAGCGCTGGTACAAATCCAACTATAATTACATGCCAAAAAAATGCCACAAAGCAATTGACTTCTTGTGCTTACGCCTCTACCAATCTAAACACACACTAAATGACATCGTTTTAAGATTATATATATATATATATACACTATATATATGTATATATAGAGAAAGCAAGCCGATATATGAGTACTTAAATCAGAGCTGTTTATTAAAGTAACTTGCTGTTCGACTTGTGATCTAAAGTGCCGTACCCTACTAAATTGTCTCAAAAAGTTATTTCAAGAAAAAGTAGGCTAACGGTTAAATTAGGCCTCTAGCCCTACGTTTTTCTTACCGAAAAGCAAATTCCCTTTTTAGTTAGGAGTTCACGTTTGTTCTGTCTCTCTGTTACTCTTATGTCTTAATATACATCGGGTATAAGTAAGCCTTTTGACGTGCTTACGGTATCTGGTAACGTATGTCTGGTTGGAATGAATTTGACAACTGGAAGTTACACATACTTGATTTGTGATATACTCGTCTTCCAGTATAGATTTGTAAATACCCTACTATTTAGTAATATTACTGTTCTTTTGCATGAATAAAACTCACAAAAAATGAGGTATCTACGGAGCTGGCAGGACACGCTGAGATTAAGTTAGGCGACGATTGTTAACACGAAACGAACTCAGGTCGTTGTCGTCCAGATTAAAATGATTCATCCGTGTAAATGCGTGTGTAATTTTGTTTATCTGAACGTATTGTTACGCGTCAAGCCATAAAGACTAAGCGAAATGTTTCCGCGTGACACCCAAGATCTGGAGTTCTTTACTCCGAAACACAATCTCATATCTGAACACAGAACCGAAATAATAAATGAAATGTCAAATTGTACCTATTACAGCAGACACTATATTTTTGAAAATTCACAAACGGTGACTAACCTAGTAAGTCAGTACTGCTTTAGATATGACCAATAAACTGTTTATCACACAACGCAATGATGAGTCATAGACGAACGATACGCGCATGAACGATAACACCTTAGTAAGCTGTGCTCAATTATAGTTCCATCCTATTACATCATCTCAGTTTTAACATATACTGTATTTTTAACTAATACGTCCTTTTTCGATTGTTTGCTACACGATATCATTTTCAGAATGAAGCTGGCTCGCGCGGCCAAGACGCTCCTTTCGAGTGTCACGCGGGTCCTGCTACTTGCGGACACGGTCGTGGTGAAGCAACTGTTAGGCCCAAACAAGGAACACCAGTCGGCTGGGTTGCACCAACATCAGGCTCCTCTTGGCCTGCAGATGCAGATACAGGCCAGCGGGATCCACCATCTCCAGGGTCGCCCTGGCAATCCAGGCAGCCTCAACGAACTCAATATCAACACCAGCGCGCTAGATGCGCTAAATGGCGCGGCGCTGACGGATGTGGGGGCGCTATTGCCGCTGAGTCCTCATGACCCCCTGCAGAGCGTCACCAACTTCATCGACTTTGTCAAAGCGTTTAGCCAATTCGGTGCCGACATGATGGAGCTCATACAAGTCATCTCTGACCGACAGGCAGTATGTTGCATAAACACGTCACTTTCATTTGTTATCCTTTGTTCGAATTATTATGCAAAAATAGAGTAACGAAGGATATAAGAATTCTTAACACGTAAAAATAAATTCGCTCTTAAAAAAGGGTAGACAAACACTTTCAAGCGCAAGCTATGTAATCTGGATATGTCGGCAGATGCCAAAGTAGTGCCTTAAAAAGCTATAGTGAAGTATGTTAATTCAGAAAAAAAAACTCAATATACAACAAAATGCGATATTCAATGACGCAACACATGCCATTGATTATGTCATACAAAATGAGCTTAAGTATGACGATACCTCAAAGTTTGGCGCGTCAGTCCCTTAGGGATCACTGGAGCTCTGTAAACAAGCTACAACACCCAATGGAAGCATAGAGCTTCGACATTTATTTCACCAAAATTTAAATGCTATCACAGGTTTTAAGGTCAGTATGTCAAGTCTTCTCTGCGACTCTTACGTTTAATATAAGATCTATGGAAAAAGCATTGGCTTGTTTGTACATGGAACAATATATTTTTGAGTATAATTGGTTGAAGAAATTAAAGAACATGTGCCATCTCAATGTAATGCGAAGACACGCAGCAGCAGTAGATGAACATAACCCATTTCTTCTTCTTCTCAACTGGATTAATGCAAAAATCGTTGTTTATTAGGACGTAATATTTAGAAGATTTACAGTACCCTATTTATATCGCTAAGCTTTTGTCTTAATCCACTAGTAGCGGTGGTTAGGTCGCCCTATGCGTCTATTAGATCCTTATATTGATAACGAAACGTATTGTAAAAACTGCCCAATTTTCCCTTATAAATGACTGTAATACAGGTGTTGTTAATATATTATATAGAGTAGAGTCGCGTGTTAATATCATCTGAAGTAGTTGATGAAAAGAAAACCTTTTGAACACGCTCCTGTATGCCATAATGTTTTTGCACAAATGAAAGACGTCAACCTTTACAGCTTTCTCCCTTAACAACACTTAGCTAATATCTTCATTTCTTTAAGTAATACATGGGCGATTTTTAACACAAAAACATGTCAATAACAGCATCGTTCTCAGACATAACAAGAAATTAAATTGCGCGTTCACGATTACGGTGTGATTTTGTAACACAATGTCTGTATAACACTGTTTCTATTGCGGCCACTACTGTTTACATTTCGTTGTTTTTACGAGCCAAGACGATACCATACCTCATCAACTCAACAAGCTGAGACTGAAATCACGATTAAGATGCTCAATTCGAAGATTAGCTGGCAGTAGTTAAATGACGAAATATAGATTATGGGCAGAAAATTCTAGGACATAGACTTGCATGAACCCTAGCCAAAATTAATTTAAAAGAAAAGACATTTGGCAAGGATGCGTAGCCGATAGGCATCTAGTCGAAACATTTATTCAAAGTTACCAATTTGCATAAACGATGTCCTCTTACCATCAGTTTGAGTCCCTGCTTGGCACTTGACCAAAATGTCGGACAGTCATCACTGATAAGTTCATTTGTTGCGATGTTTGTTTGGGACAGTATAACATAACGATACGATAAGTTAGAGGGAAGTCCTCAATGAAAAGCGAATTTCGTTTGGCCAACGAAGTCAGGCCATTTCAAACAGTGCTTAAAATAGACATTGGGATCCCACGGACTCGCCCTTTACCTTGTAGCTGTTCAGAAAACTATCTCAGTGTTCACGATTTCTAGAACGAGCCCCGACATAGCTCCTAGATACCCACTATCGCTGCGTAATTACCTACAGACATTTACCTGCTACCTAAATGTTAGTGGTACTGACCCGCGCTAGTAATCACGTTGGCGGATACTTGGGAACAGGCTGTACAAAAAACGATGTGTCTGAGCCGAAAGATGGTAGACCAAGAAAAGTTGTTTGATAGGCAGCAGTAACGGTCTAGTCGATCAATGTTCTATCCAGCCCAGTCACTTTCAGTCACCGGACACACGAAGATTTTTGAATGCATTATCTACGGAATCTATCTGACGATCCTCAACCGCCTCCACCCGCTCGTAAGTGCCTAAAAGGCGAAAGGAGGTTCGTTAATTCTGAATATTCCTTGTCAGATAGGCCGTAAGAAAATCCATTGTAACACTTAGCCGTATGTGGGAAGTAACGGAAAGGGCAAGGAATTATCGTGATGAGCACCTGACATAAATAAATAAAGGTGAAAAGCGCGTGATGTACGAAGGCGGGTAATAATATCGAATGTAGAGGGTGTATATATAATGTCCGTATCTGTAATGCGTTCTTAGTGTTCATGAAGTACCCTTTTAATTTCAATATGGCACCCACTATGGGTAATGTAAAAGACACTATAACAACGATATACAGATCGGAGCGACTACAAGACCTCTCGCCTTCACTAGATGTGAGACGTTTTCAGCCGATCGTTTACTGTACAGGTGGTGTGATTAGTTGTGCGGTGAGTCAGTAACCCTCGATTATGGATCTATGCAGAGGTCTTTTGCTTTCAGCAGAGACTCATCGTTGGGCCGTGCTGGTCTCGATGAAGAAGGCACCACTTAGTCCTAATGTAGTAAGGCGTAATTCTGCTGTCATAAGATCAGGAGGGATCACTTAAGAAAATGATGTGAACTCTGGCAATCTTGCGTTTGTCAAGATCGAATGGGAGCTGAGCATGCTTCAACCAATACATTTTTTTGTACACAGAAAGATCAGAAAATTAATTATTAATAACTTCTATTTTTCATTATCTAGGCCGAAGCGAAAGCTGTCGAATAAGCCTTTTGATAGCCTGATGCGAATAAGCATTACTAGCATATGTATTGTATGTACTGTACAAAAAGGTTCATTACCAAGGCAATACTGAGGATCAACACGAGACAAACACTACTAAAATGTTTAGAGCATCCAGGCTTTTAGTAATTACGCCGTCGAGAGTATAGGATCATATCCATCAATGTGATTATATGCTGTTGAGACCAGTTCATTACCGTTTTTAATTTCCCTCTCTTTATATATACACAGAGTGGAAGATTCAAAACTGGGCAAGCTGTTTATCGTAGGATTTACGAAAAAAAAAAAATAGTTCTATCTAAAATAAGACAACAAATACAATATCGCATTTTCAGGATTCGAGTGAAGATTACCTATTGTGCAATGTCTTGACGCGAGACAAACCTATACTAGGATTAAAAACTTTGTTGGCTAGAATGAATGGTCTGCGTTATCAGCTTCTGAAAGTCCGAGGAAGGCTTTTATAAGGCACATCGAAAGGTTTTCGATGAAGCTTAGGTTTATAAAGCTCCATGATTTATCAGAATGGCTTAAAATGCCATTTTTAGAATCCCAAGTCTTCGACACGGAAATTAACGGGCGTTTTGTAAAAAAGAAAATGTCAGTTACCACTTGCGTCGTTTGCGTAAACTTCAGCGGTTAGTTTTTTTTTTTGAGATTTTTAAAATATTTCTGCTGTTTTGAGTCCTTTTATTTTAGGATTTTCGGCCTGGTATTAGCTTCAAAGTAGACTCACTTTAATTTTTTTTACATTCATGTTGTATTTTAGCAAAACTTCCGTGTGTTTATATCGACTAATATCAGTTTATAATATAGTCACTGCTAGAACGTTTATTGCGAATTAAAAATAAACAATTTGAAAACGAAGTCTCGAATTTAAGCTGAAATCGGGGTGCATAGCAGTTATATTGGACAAACGTGAGCTTCAGTACTGATACTTCTAGCAATATATATATGTACACATATGCACTAGTCCCCTGTTTATGTGCACGAGGAGCTCACCCATGTACAAGAAATTTTAGCGGTGAACTTTGTAGCAGCGTTAGGTCGTTCTAATATTAATCTTGTATACATACTAATATACACTATAGATTGGTTATGTGTAGATATGGAAAAGTTTAACCATGAGTCGTTTTTGATACTGTATCTAAATTTAAAAAAAAATCAGTTGGAGTATCTTTACTTTCTTTTTTTCTATCTATCTGCAGTATCAGGATTAAGTCATAAGGAAAAGTCTAAAGATAACACCTTTCGTATATATATAACCAATCTATAATATGTTATAACACTGTTAAAGTTTCTTCATGTGTATGAGCTCTTTGTGCGCGTGAATTGCGGTTGCCCAAAAGGAGTAAGGTCGCCCGGTGTTTAACCGCTGTTGCTGGATCGCCGCTAGGAAATTCGATTAGTTCTCCAAGGCAAAACACCACCCGATACACCACACTGCCGTATATCCATAACGTCATTTGTATGACCACTTCTTAGGTCAAGCCTGCGGCTCAGGTCGGGTCTTCCTCAGCTGGGCGGTTCTCTGTGCATTGACACATGTGCAAACATCTGTATCAACAAAGATATAGCAGCATACATCATATTAGTTGTCCGCCCCCTGGTGGTACGTGATGGCTTGCATTGTGGATAGCAATGTTTAACGCAGCGCCTGATGCGCATACTCCCATTGTGCTTAGCCCGCATTAGCATTATGTGGCGAAAAATTTGTAATGAAAACTCTTTTCTGAGTTTCCCATCGTCTGATCAATACCAGGCCTTGCGCTAAACGTCAACTATGTTACAACGTATCGGTGACAACACCGCGGCGTCGCTTTCTTACCAGGCATAAGGCAGCTCTGTTTCAAAAGGCCTCACCCTTCTCGCCTCCACCGTCTATCCTCCCTTAGTACTTCTTAGTTCGCTCATGGTGAAAACAATATCTTGAAAAGCCTTTTTTTCCACACCAACGAAAACTATATTAGAAGTGGAAATAGTAAAATTATTGTATCCCGTCGCTCTCACCTTTCTTTTTATTTTTCCTTCTATTTAGGCTTAGGTAAGGTAATGTCAGTCGGTCATATAGCGTGTACTAGATTTTGTAGAATACATCAAACTCCAAGAATACAAACAAAAAGTCTTTTGTCAATGTCATGTTTTTCCATTTGAAAAAAATTTCCTCTGTGCTTGAAAAACGATACTACTCAATGATATCCATAATCCGTGACTCAGATTGCGGTCGTACAAGTACCCGGTGCTCGGGTATTCCCGAATTAGAAGTATTATATTAATATACGCATACATCTGAAGGACACGCGGTTATAAGGTGGTCTACATTTTTTTGCAGTTCCCTCTATTTAGGTCCAGGCAATCCTTCCTATTCCTTATAAGCGACTTGAAGTTGATATATGGTCGTCCTCCGCCTGCCGCTCCACTACCCAGCTTCGCCCGTCCTGATTTTGGTTGTGTGTCCTACAATTTTCGAACTGTCAGCTTCATACACTCCGCATCTCTTTTTGCTTTTTGCTCCACTTAGTTGAACTATTCCGATAATTTGTAACATCGCCGCGTGTTCTGTTGTTCAGGCCATCTCAGGTCAGTCGGTCGGTAGGCAACATAAATTGAACGGTCACATCATCTTATTTTCTGCAAACGCTGTTCGGTTACGTCGGCACCATCGATGTTGCTACTGCATGTAAAGGCGGTAATGAAATTTCTAACTGGTGCTTTGACGAGTCGCCCAGCTCTACAGTTGTCCGGACTCTCCTAGACAGCAGTTTCTCTGGCAGTCCTTTGCTTCCGTGCGATTTCGTATTCTGTTCTTCTTGTCCTACGCATTCCGGACGTGGTACCAGCACAATCAGCGTAGGCAGGTTCAGACGTGAACGCAGTGATACAGTAGGGCTCCAACCTAAACTCTCATATGCTCTTATATTGCTTGCAACAGTCAGCAGCGTATCAGTCACAGAATACGTCTACACTTCCACAGGCCGACTCATATGGCCTCGGGGGGAGCCATCCCAGTTCGAGGCAGACCTGTAACTCACCACTGTGACCATCGATTATGGCTGCAGATAAACGGAAACGATTGCAAACAATTCGGGCCGGGACCGAAATGTATAATGGAGATATTCGGCTTATGGGTGGATGGTTCAGCAGTGACTTAGGAAAAAGCGGGAATAAGTGGGTGTGATCACCGGAAGTAGAAATTATCACCGGAAATTAGACTAAACGCACCGAGTCCAGTTTCGGTTGACTTCGCATCAAATGCAGAGCGTCGCTTTCGCACTTACCATATACTATTATGGTATAGGTTGTTCCGCCTGACTTCATAGTCATGATCTGTGCAGGCGGCCACCCTTATCTGCACACAAAAATGCGTAGTTATATATATATATATATATATATCTATATATCTGGATCGGCGCTACGCTTGCGGATTACTGCAGTAATCTATGGTTTAATGTAGTACCAAGTCGAAACACTCCTGGTTAAGAGTAAGCCAGTAGGTACTAACAGCCAGTGCTTGTGCAACCGACGAATGGTCAGCCGTATAAAAAAAATTACAATGAACAAAAATTATAAATAGTTGCCGCTTAGATAATTATGGCTCCACTTGACAGCTTTCATATGTAGTAGTCCACTGCTGTTTTCTTCTTAACATCATTAAATCATCTCTCCCACAGTAGCGCTCCCAAGCGTTGCTCCACCTCCAGGTTTGTCGCTCCCTATTCCATTTTTCTCCTCTATACCCCACGTATAATTGAATAATTAATGCAGGCAATGTGTATGGAGTACGACCACATGCTCAGGCACATACACACAAACACCGTGCTCCATATTTTCAGTACTCTGTATCCATAAGAGGAGCCAGTCATTAAAGCGTCGAGTGTTTGGCTTCTGCTATAAAACTCTGGGAAGTTAATTACCTGGAAACAAAATAAGTCATTGCTCCCAAAAGGATTAGAATGTATTAGATAGCATTGCAACAGATCACATTACGAGCTACAGTGTGTGTGTGTGTGACATGTGATGGCTCTTTAAGTACTTCGAATGAGATCTCAGCAAATACCACAATTTTATAAATATACCACATATTAGTGCATAGACGAATCATTACGGGCTGACAAAACTGTGACAGATCTTTGTTGTGCTCTCTTCGATCATTCAGGATTAACAAGGAGCCCAGTGTTGAGTTAATCTATCATTAGTCGCTGCATTTTGCTTCATAAAAAAGCAACGATGGGATAAATGCTATTTCATTCTACTGGAAATTTTAGAAAGTAAAAATCTAAAATTTAGCATCCAATTAAGCTATGGACATTTTATGAGGAACTTCTATTTTTGGCTTGTACATATATTTGACTAGGTTGTCTGTCTCAATCCTAGCCAGCCAACAATCTACTTAATTCCTAAGGTTATATAAGCCGTCGGGCCAGGTGCATCTTAACTCTCTGAGAGCTGGTGCTCATCAGAAATTCTCATTAGTTTGGGTAATTGCATGATTATTAACTCTGTATTAATTACCCAAGTTCCGGGCAAGCGTAACTCGTTTTGGAGCTATGATGATAAGCACGTCTATGCGAGCAAGCTGTCGTTGCCGATTCGCGCTCCTCATAGCCAAGGAAGACTTCAGGTCCCGTCCTTTGAGAGTATGAACACTTCGATGAGTGAGTGAGTGAGTGAGTGCCCGCAGGCGGCATGGGACAGGAGCTTTCTTCTTGCCAGTACCTTGGCCTCGAGCACGGCCTGCTACTGTTAGGCAGCGAAGATATCATTTGAAGTCGCGCTATAGGGAATCTACTTGGGCCATTCTCTTTTCCGATCCATCCAAATTATCCAGCCTACGACTGCTTGCATGCAAACATCGTGAAGTGAATATGTGGACATCTTCTTGTTTTCATAAATGTTGAGGCCGGAGATGTGTTGGTCGACTTGTTGAACATTCAGTGCGCAAATTTCCAACACTCGCTTTGCGGGGCTTTCAACAAATGGAAAGGTCGTCGGGCCCTATGGTGTCCTCGTGGCCGAGGGAGGTTCCGGGACTAAGATTAGTTCCTCTAGCACCAAGTATCGGAAGAAGCTAAGGGATACATCCCAGAGCAGAAACCTTTCCTAGTGATGAAGTTAGAACATGCACTATGATCAAGCTTTCTTTCGTCTCTATTTTCCCACACTTCACACGCCAACGACACGTTTGCTGTTGCCGTCCTCCTGCCTTGACCGTCATCCTACTCATCAGATGGCATTGGAAAAACTTTAAATTGCCAGAGACACGCTTGGCTTGCGCGAACTCACTTTCTCCTTCCCACCAAATGTAGCGTTTCGTTACCCTCATGACTGGCATACGTTGCCTACGAGCATCGTTACTTTTGCGATTATAAGGCTCACGATCGTCAACAATTTCCGGCGGTGCTCTCTGTGGCAGTGAAAATGATCTAATTGACGATGATTCTTAAGGGAGATCCGAGACGACAGGATTTAGTGATATAATATTGTTAGCTTAATTCTCTTGGCTATTTACGTGATACGTTTGATGTTGGTGGCAATTCAGTATCTAGTATTTGATCATTAATAATAATCAGGGATCAGCTGACTCCTCGAACAGTTCGTATAGCTTTTCGAGTCGACGGTTTATGATACGCATAAATGCAACGATAGCACAGGAAACTACTTGTTCGTAGTTATACGAAGCTGAGACAATGACAAGATAGGCAACGAGGTATGGAGAGCGCGGTTTAATTTAGCCAGAGGTGAAAGCAAAACATCCAACATGGCTTCCCGAAGCCAACCAGAGATTGAAAAATACGAACGCCGAGTAAATTGCCAAAGAATTTTTAGACGATCGTCTGCTTGTGTGGTACGTTCATCAAGCACTAAAGAAAGAACTACCCTGTGTGAGAATGATGATCTTTCCACTTTTTCATAGTTTCGTTTGGGGTGCCAAGATGATTTGCAAAATAAACATATCGATAGATAGTCTCATCGCGTTGGTGTCGCAGCGTTCCACGCCTTTATCGCGTGCTGACGTTTGACCGTTCATCGAATTGCTTAGGCTGGCGTGTGGATCACGTACTTAAGGTCGCGATTCTGCCCCGCTGCTTTTTGCACAGCGGCAAATGATAAATAACTGGTCAGATACATATAGACTGTGTAGACCAATGTCGCTTTATATGCTCTAGCCCTTTGATTTGACCAATTGCCCTCTGGCTTGTGGCAGAATGGTTGACTAACTAATTAATGTAACGTTGAAGGGCGTCAGTTGCATGATCAACGGCAAACCCATTCGTTGGTAACGTAAAATTAATCTAATATTTTTCAACATCCTGGCTAGCTAAACACAGCAGAATGAATAGTAAATTTTGGTGTGATAAGAATGCGGTCTCATGCTAGAAAACATAAGTTATGCTAAACCTATGTATAGACTAGATCAACAAAGTACTGATGAGACGCCCGAACTTCTGCGACTAAACTGCGCTATTACTTCATCACGATATTCATCCGGCTGTCTATAATCTACAAATTAGACTTCCCAGCACCGCGTGTTTTATACAGAAGGGCGATTTGAACGACAGATGACTTGGAAGCAGAAGGTTCAGGAAGAATTGAACGAAGGGCTTGGATTTTAAGCAGGTGCAGACCTGCAGGCAACTGCTTCAGAATGGAATTGAATGAGGAGCCAATTTGTTCCGGTGCACCACTGGAGACGACAAGTTGGTGTAACGCACAGGCAAAACTACTGTTGTCTATTCAAAAGTAAGGCTACACAGAAAAGATTTACAAGATGTATTTGGTAGTGTTGCTCCAGCTTGTACGTCGCTACTTGTATTTGTCGCACGGTTTTTGCAGGAGGGCTTAGCGCCTATACCTCGATGCTTTAACATTTTTTATTCATCAGATCTAGTCTTTTATGACTATTCGTTGTTCTCGAGGCAATCCGAAAAGGACAAACATTGAAACGAGTCCGGAAATCCTACGAGCGCACGATTCAGGTTTACTCTGTACTGAAATGTAGGTTCGAAAATCGTACTAACTACTGGAAATCCGGCAGGGATTAGTTCGAAAGGACTGATTGTTGTTCGGACCGTTGAGGTATGTGCAGTTAGTGTAGGACCATATTCCAAATACTCTATGCATATCACATTGTAGGGAAACCTCGTTTTGCCATATGGATTAGCAATGTTTATTTATCCTTCGCCATCACGTTAACTGCCTGTCGCTGTACGAATGGTGGCTATACAAAGAACGTACGACACTTCTTTTCTAGATGTATTCTTCTAGATTTTTAGATGCAGCATACCGAAATCAAATGTCCTGCCGCTTCTATATAATTTGCAGAAGGGATAACCTTTGAAGGCTGCCTGATTGATGTCCAGTCGCCCGGTCCGAATGTTCTTTTAGTTCAGAGTGACTAAGCTACCCCCCGTCAAGCTTGCTACAGATTCCCTTTCGGTGTCTCTTTTATAACAGCGAGCTTCACTTCACTTCACTTCACTTCACAGAATCTGCAGTATACTAGCAAACGATTTATGAGGTTGCTGCCTTTCGCGTAGTTTTCATAGGAAATCCGAATTTTTTTCCAAGGCAAATTGAACTGGTGGATTGGCAGTAGTTAAAAATCAAGAGAACATTTATTGAAACAGCTTCTATTGATACTGTTGATTCTAGTTGGTATCGTAAAATACCGCTATTTTGCAATCAAGGTAGCAATATACGAGACTTCTATAGTTGATGCGCTTATCTTCAAATTGGCAAAACAAGTACCTTGTCGTTCTACGCGTCGACCGTATCATGGATCGGTGTAGTGAACATTTCATGACTATTGTGAATTCCTGAAATGTTCGTTCCTGTAAAAAAAACGAAAAGAAGTACATAAGGGTTTTGTTCGATTCAGCGTAAAAGAAAGAAAAACTATCTGTAAAGGCCAATTAGCAATCCAAAATGCTCACTTAGGTAGCCACGAAACATGGCCTCTATTTTCAAAGGCAGATATTTGCGAGAAATATCGTTTGTGGATTTGTTGCAAAAAATAAATAGTTGTAAAAGCTTAGATATGATAGTTTTAAGGAGGCACTTGGGAATAGACACGGCTCTATAGATTTGATTGTATTCCTTAGTCTTTACCACAGTTGCTCTTGTGGCACGCTTCACCCTATAGAAACCATGGTGAAACTTTGCGAAGTAATCATTAACCTGCACGGTAGTATTTCTAGCTGGTGGATGATTGCTCGAGCTGAGATTTGCCGCTCGATTTCAGGCATAAGCACATTTATGTATGACAGCTAGGCAAACTTTAGCTCGCATTTTGTCTATACATGGTTGTCTGGGTCTTCCTTCCATTATATCCTGGCCTCTAATAAAAGTGGGTCCAAAAAACTGTGCAGATACTTTCTCTGTAACGCGAAGTTGAATCGACTGCAGCGCTAGCTAGAACTGCAGAATTTCTATTGATGAGAACTTAGGAAAAAGGTCGTGTAATTAAAACGCATATGATGAATAAGTATACCCAGCAATATCTTGTTCTTTTCTACGGTACTTTTTTCAGCACGACGAACGCCGAGTTGCGCAGATGGATACAGCGCGTTTGTATCTAGAACGTTCGACTACGATGCTTCTGCAGGCAGCGAAGACGTGTCTACGGCATCCGGACTGCGAGTGGGCAAGGGAGAACCGAGACACGGTCTTGTTACAAGTAAGTGGCTAGTAGTAACGGCTGAGACAAACAAGTCCATATAGAACTACATTGGTAGACATTGTACTTTGAATAATTTTACCGTCTCCCAATTTCACAGGTCCATTCGTACCTGCCCCAAAAAAAGAAGTGGCCAATCAACATTCGTGTTACGTGCCCACGTATATGTATCCCTACCACTGATGTCGCTACTAGTACTTCTGATTTTGTGCTCACCATTAAGTAAGTGCCGGCAGCAGACAGACGGGTTCCTCAGCGAACTGCCACTAGTTCATTTTAATCGCAGTGGAGCATCTACTCAGTATATAGGAATATGAAGAATTTAATCGTTTTAAGAGCATTCCTTTTTGACGTTTGGTTCTCCTATTTGTAGTATCGTTCGCTGCTTTACGTGGCTAGGCCAGGCCGTTTGATAAGACCATTGCAATAGCCAATCCTGTTAACTTCCACCCATTTTCCGTTAACGCTTCTAGT
The DNA here is from genome assembly GCF_002443255.2 of Varroa destructor. Lineage (NCBI taxonomy): Eukaryota > Metazoa > Arthropoda > Arachnida > Mesostigmata > Varroidae > Varroa > Varroa destructor. Next base: position 21,599,067 of record NW_019211458.1, on the reverse strand, counting down.
CTGCTTGGCTAGCGTCGACGATGAGTATCTTCAGGGTTTCCGTTGATCTGGCCAGGTCGGATCGGGCCTGGCCTCTACTCTTTGTACTACCATCTATATAGGCATGCTGACGGCACGACAAGGTACAACAACCCATAATGCACCATACTGTATGATCTACAGCCACAAGTGCATTAATTGGTCACAATCTTAGTCTAAACGCCATAGCCTATACCCCTTTCATGTTTCGAGATTTACGTCCACTATCGCATTCCATCAGACGGCTGGCTTCCAGCACGAAGGGAACTTCGGCTATGCCCGGGTTCGAACCTAGGCCACAACATGTCCTTAAGATTAGCACGTAAATACGTCACCCACTAGGCCACTGTGAAGACCTATACTCCAACATTGCTCTACTAAACCCTACAAGCGCTGTCAGTACAGCTGCATTTTGATTCCATATACCGCCAGTAAGGCTGTCATCTCGAGTCCTGTTCTTGGAAAAGGTTGCCAGGTTAAATCGTCTTATTGCGAGCAAAAGCAGGCTCTGATCTCTATCTTTTCTTATTCGATTTTCTGTGAGGACAGCAGACTTCACTTCTTGTCCCCTGACTCGGTCCACCCTTCACCGCAGCCCCTTTTCCTGTGTCGCTAGACCAACAACAGGCAAAGGGCGTCTGCTTCCTTCTTACTATTAGCCGATACTCACCAATCACACAACCAAAAGACGGGTTATTAAGAATAAGGCGAACTTAACCGTAGATAGATACCATTATAGAGGGAGGGAAGGAAGGAAAAAAGGAAAGCTCGGCCTCCTATCACATTGCCAGAATGTCACATAGCAGGTCTCAGGCCAACGAAACGTCCTAAATATGATACGTCTGCTTTGACTGGCCAGCTCGAAGATTAAGTTGCAGCTAGCCTCGTGATTCACTGAAACACTAGTGTTTCTGGCATTCGTTCGTTTGTTCACGAGTGGTACTGCGACACCTCACGTCGGATTGGGAGGTTGATTCAAATACTGAAGGAAGGAATTCACAAAAGGTCAACACAAATGTGTTTATCTAGAATTTATGATATTGACGCTGTCTAACACTGACAATTAGTAGCTAACATAGTTCTTACTTAGATTACGCATAACGGCCGGTTAATCTCTAGTAGATGAACGTTGGTTGTAATTAATGAAGTCAACGGCATCCGAAATGAACACGCGTTTGAAATGGCTTCTGCAAAAAAACGCTTTTCCTTATACAGCTTTTTTCTGTTCTTTGGCTTCGAGCATCGTTTGTGGTAGTTAGTGTAAGTTAAAGCTTAACTCGATGCTTTATCGTAGGTAGAGTAAATGATTATATCATGGCTTCAGTCTCCCGGTCAGGCAGCATCATTCTATTTAGGGAGTACTATCGAAAGGATCAACTAGTTGAACGATCAAGCGAATCGTTTGATTCGTTCATCTCATTAATTGCAATCAGAAAATCATTATAGCGTAAGCAGAGGAGCGCCCGCTGGAGTACCAGAGCTGGCGGAATGGATGAATCGAATCTCTGCTCATCGGGATTTTAGTGACATTAAAACGTGACTTCCTTGGCAGAACGTGTCTCGCCTGTTCAACTGATAAACCCTTATCGGTGGCAGTTATTATACGTAGTTTGTATGCACAGTGCTGTCGGTAGTTCGCGTGACGCTTTGTCTACGTCTACATCGATCGTGCTTGCGAGTTTTGCGTTCTCTCCTAAGCTTAAGGGTTTCATTCGTCCAACATGATTGACGTATGAATCTGTTGCTAGAAATTCCAGCAATTCGGCCAGCAAGACCGGCAGTGCAGACAGGATTACGGTGTACTGCACAATACATCAAAGGTTAGATTTGTATCTCGCTAGAAGCCAATAACAAGATCAGATTGCTGGTGGTAGATGAAGCGATAGCATCGATTCGTTCAGTCGCCGCCATTCATGGGCTTGCTTGCCGACTTGTTCGTCGGTGGTTTCCTGCCACCAAATCCTTGCAATTGGACAATTTCTCGAACACCCATGGGTGGGCTGACCCTTGTGATTGGACGTCGCATCCATTCCCGGTAGGGAAGCAATAATCGACGGTGGTCGAACGTTGGTGACGACGCAGAAGGAGAATATACCCTTCCCTCGTACGATTTCTCTTCTCAAGGAGATCTTTGATACCGCACCCAAACCTCCCTTCAGGACAGTTCTTAGCCTGTTCGGCAGGCCGCTTTCGTACTTCGGACGGATCGGCCTATGTTCCATATATCCCCCTTTATAGACTTACTTGGACAAGATTGCTGAGTGACCTTGTTCATTTCAGCTCCAAGCTATCTTCTCCCTTTTCTTCTTCGACGTGGTCATTACTTACGCGATAGCTATCTACGGAGATGGAGGATGCCCACCAAATATACCCACTGCTCATACTACTACGGGGAGAGTCATTTCTCCGTGCCATCCGGCTATCACTGGGGCCTAAAGCGTCCGTCCTTCATGAGTGAATGCCACCAGCCGTCCGAAGGAGAGCACCTTACTACTACGACAAACGCCTTGTTCTTGCTGCAGATTAGCGACGATGCTGATAAAGAACCGCATCGCTTGCCGCCTTAACACATACGCAAACAAACACCTAACAAATACTCGTATTATACATACACACACACACACACACACACACACACACACAATGTATATCAATATAGCTACGGCGAAATCGCTTTTGCTGTTTTGCTCTCGAGCTAATATTAAATATCTTATCGATCGTCCTGACTTAAGCGAACTGTGGCGACAGCAGTATCGTACACAGAATCTTCAGACAGATCGAGCAAATTAGGAAGAAGGATAAGAAAGGTGTGTCCGACCTGAGACAACGTGTGGACTAACGGCAATTCAATAGAATGACTGTACCAGCGAACACCAGACGACTGAAAAGGAACGTTGTTAGTAGCCGCAGCTGAATCGTAACATGTACTTATCGTACTATGGGCACGTAGCAGTAGCAGCATAATGCCAGTCGAGTGCGTGATCAGAAACTAAGCTCCCCGACTTGATCCCTTACAGATTGCCTTCAAGAGAACTGCAGGGCAACGGCCCACTAATGAGCGATGTACATGCATAGATCATATAGACTAGCTTATATATGCTGAGTTGTCGAAGACTGATTGGAGGTGTGGTCGGAAGTGCCCATGGTTACCGAGCCATTGCCGAACCGAAATGAGCAGGAAGACCTTAGCAAAGAGATCTACTATTGTTTTTATTGGGGCGGTCGGCGGAACAGCAGTATTCTCAAATATAGCGGCGGCAGGGATACGATCAAATGCTGCGTCCGTATTGACCTTTCGCAGAACGCTCGTTTGGCTCGTTTGTTGCAATCGACGCCGCGTGCGGCAAACCGCCGGCCACCAATCATTGCCATCAAGCCAGATCGTAAATCGCACAGACGAACCACAGCAGACCTGCTGGCGGATAGAAAGCGAAAAAAACGCACCAATGAGACGATAAATGAATAGGACGAAGGAAAACAACAATAACGGACGAAGGCTGGTTTGTTGATGCGGCTTTGAACCAACAACTGCTAACACTGTCTATAAGGTTCCCGAAGTTATCTAACCGTGAAACTAGTTAACGCTTGAACAAGAAACAAGCACTTATATGATGTATCTAGGCTTAACTAATGAAGGCATCAGCCTCACGTTCATTTGCACATGGAACTAAGAATGGCAATACTATAGACAGATGTGCAATATCTAATGATAAAGTTTACCTCTAGCGTGTATCACTTCGTGTTCTATTGCCGTGATATGCGTCCTTCTTGCAGATCCGACGAGCTATTGATCTTGTGCACTTTGTAATCAAAGACGGCGTGCTACCTGAACTGTCAACGGCGCGGCGGAGTGGCAGTGCAAGATCGCGGCCAAGGAAATCTTCTAATTCTGCTTCGAATTGGCGGATGGAGGAATTCGACAAATGCTCAACTACCCATAACGCACTTAAAAAGTTCCACGTAAGTGGCGTGCGTACTAATAATCGTCCTATACTATTACGTTGTAGTTAGTGCTAGGTACGATTGCAGACGTACGCACAGGAAGGGTACTTTGGACCGGAGCAACTTATTCTAAGGGGATTTATTTTTGTCCGCGATTTGCATGCTACCACAGCAAGTGCTAATGCTAGGGAATATATCTAAACTCATAGGGTGAACAACATAATAATTACATTTATTCGTTACAATATAAGATTTGTTGAGGTTATTTTACGTGGTACCCAGGTCGAGTGCCAGCCCGTCTGTCTTTTAAATGTCTGTGACAGCTTATGCAGTACATTTACGTACAACTGAGGTCCTATTAGATAAACAAGCAATTTATAAACGTCAGAGCAACGTCCCTTTTTGACGAGGCTCTAAATTAGTAACATGTAAATAAGTGAAGGCAGACGTGCAATTTCTGCGAATGTTGGGCACTAGCAGGACTTGAATATCCGAGCTGAAATAGGGCATAGATGCCTGTAACCGCCCCACATGGTTCCATATTGTTGTTCATGCATGATACGTTTATATATTGTTCTATGGCTCAAGGCGTTTGGTGCCAAAGGCTTAAGTACTGTACATATAATTATATGGAAATTGATTTCGTGCAGCCTTTCTTATTCATCGTTTGAAATTTCCTTTTAAATTTTAGTAACAGGTTTGCTGAAGCATCGGATGAGTTTTCACTAAACAATATCCACGGTGTTTACCGGCAGACATAAGTCTAAGATTGCACAAATCTTATTTCAGCTATGAGCAGACTTTTAATGGTCCAATAAGGTTAAATGCCAATCACTATTTTGACAATAATGCTCCATCGCACACAAAATCTACCTATATGTATCCACATAGTTCGGGAGGAATTGTGGAAGTAGCTCAAGAGAAATTTTTGTAGATGTATTTATCAAAAAATAGAGATCTTTACGGATATGGCGCGACGATTTAGTACTGTATATTCGAAAACTAGGTTTCTATTCGATACAATCCAAACGATAAAAAGCAGACCTTTTCACCTATGGCCAACTTCCAGGGGCTACTAAACATGAATAAGCTGGTCCTAATGGGCCCGCTATGTAGGGCGCGTTTGTCCAGAATGCTGGACGCCGTCATCGAGCGGACCCAGGACTTCACCGATTCTGCATACACGACGCACGAGCACCGCGAGAAGATTCTCCTGCAGTGCGATAGGCTCAAGCTAGAAATCAACCAACTTCTTCGGGTCGCCGTCTCACTGGTAAGCCTTAACTACTCTATATGACAACCGGCAACCTTTTCGCCCATCGTTTTAATTGTCTCTGACCAGGCAGCACAAGATAGAATCTCCCTTTCCGCCAGTACACTATTCTCATCGTTTTTTGTTCATTATTGCTTTTCATTGTTCGCGCCGCTGGCTAAATCATATGGATGCATGTTATTACAAGCCATTCCATTTTCGTACCCCTTTTACATTGCCGAATCTGCTCCCTTCAGCCAGCTACCCCTTTTCCCCAAGTTTCGCTTCTCCACTCTCTCGACTACTACGGGGATTCGCTGAGAAGCACACACACACACACAGTATAACACACTTTAATTCGAATATCACACATTCGCGTAGCTCGTCGTGTTGATGTAGAAACACTTTGAGCCGTTGGTGTTTGTTGTTGTTTAAACATTCCTTTTCCCCCTCTGATCTTGATCGTGTCGAGCGGACGCAGTCGCCGGCGATCCGTACGACAGACAGCCCCTCATATGCTCCTCTATCCAACTCGCTAGGCAATGAAGCGACATGCCTAGACGTCAGATGAAGACGTTCGTCGTATATAACAATACGCACTAGACATTCGCTAGGAACTCTATATTAAGTGCCGGAGGCCTTAGCAGGCATCCTTTGTTTGAATGAGTATACGTTAACGACTAGTTTTCCAGGTAACGACTAGCGGCCCAGGGCCGCGACCCATCCGAAAGGCCCTAGCACCACTATGACTCGGCCTTATTCCCGCCATCGTTGCAACTGGCCTATGACTAGTTGTAGCGTGTATTCCCTCATATAAGTCATATTTCAATCTTCCGTACAGCTGGCTTGCACCTAACAGTTGCCTAGTAGCATTAAACATAGATGCAGAGTTGCAAGACGTGCTCCGCTCCGCTGTATACTTTGATGGCGCTGTTGCTCGTGAGTAAGCTCGTGAGCTTAGTACGGTGCGATAGAGACGATACCGATAGAGTCAATAACGACGACAAGTAGGGAGAATTGTTTACATATGTTTTACGACATTATATGCACTACCACGTCCAGAATTGTTGCTGATGTTCATTTTAGCCACTTTCCTCCTCTAGATAGCAATTATATAGCTTTCTGCTGTCTCCACCCTACAGTGGCCAAGCCTCTTCGGGCTGCTGCTGTCGGCATGGGAGGACTATGCAACCAGATCACGTTTGTCATTATTCAGTGTATGAGCCTTAGAAAGAGATCGATTTATCGATCGGCGGCAATACCGTCAACAACAAACATAGCGCCGGTCAATTCTGACACTAATCGGCAGGAAGCAGGACGGCCCTTTTCTTTCGACAGGGGCGGTCGCGACGGCATGATTTGGCCACCGTAAGTCTCCAGTACCGTCCCTAACTAAATACTCACCGGTCTACAAGCACAGGCACGCACAAACGGGGCTTTCGTGTAGCGTCCTTTGTATTTGTCATGACACTGCAGGTGACGAGGACCCTCGACAGTAACAGCTGCAGTGGGCGATTTCAACATCATAGAGGTCTGATCTATAGTGGAACTGTAGCCGAGTGTGTAACGAGCGAGTGAGGAAAAATGCCAGAAGAATCTAGTGCGACTAACCGTAGGTACGGGCTGAAGCAAACCGTCGCACTGGCGAACGGCAGACTGACCCTGTATCAACGATAGGTGTAAATGGCGTAAATCAAGTGATCAAAAACTTTCGAACGAGCAGCTACGGAGGAAGTAGCTGTGTACAGCCAACACTTTCAAGTATATTTTATATACTTTTTTATGCTAGCAGAACATTTGTAGTACTTTCCTACCGGAAACTAGTCATGGGTAACAATAAAATAGGTTTCGAATTTTTCAAGTTTCCGCTCAAACTTAAACTTTGCAGAAAAGTTTAAATTCGAGCATCTTTTTCAAAAATAATATGTTAGCGTTTAGTACCGTTGTGTGCATGGGACGTCTTTCGAGAAAGCAAATGGTTTGTCAGTACAGAAGATACATCGATAGGCAACGGAATAGATTACCCTGGTATTCGATCGCTCGCTCGCTCGCTTCGTAAATTGCTGCTAAGCCTGATCCGTGCCTGAATCTGCCATTTCCGTCTACAATTTTTATTCGTTATTTAGTCCTCTTTCGGGAACGCGGTATCGTTGCTTAGCTCACCAAATCAAAAAGAAATGAGAGATCTGTTGCCAATTTATTAATGGCTAGTTATTTATTTAATACTTTTAGTTATATGAGTCTTATGAAAAGGTCCTCCGGGATTATTCTTATGTGCAACGTTAAGGGCGTGCCCTTCTAACTGAGACAAACTGGACTTATCGTAGTTTTTCCAACAGATTTATGACAATTTTGTTAACCTAAGTTATAACACGTTATTTATCTTGGTCATGTTTTTTTCTTTTTTCCTGCTTATAAATATTTGATGATAATTTTTATCAATGCTTATTAGCGCTGAAAAAGGTGCGCATCAGCCACCCAGATCACGCCACCCTATAGACCTGAACATTTACACACCTATTTAAGCAATACTAAATGATCAGTCGGCAAACGAACGTATGTACACCATCTCTATATAGACTTCACGAGCCTACACCAGTATGGATCAGTTTTTAACAAATCAGATGACGACCATCATCTATGCAGGCTCTAATTAGTTTGTACTATTGAAAATGCACTAACTTCAGTTAGGGTGATCGAGCCTACGTTATCTATTGCCGATAAACGGGAGCTGTGTACTAACTGAAAGCTACTAATGTTATTCTAAGTTAGATGATCGGTAACAAGCCTAACGGGATAGCGGGAAACATTTTATTATAGGGCTGTTCACATCTACCGCGCAAACTGGTATGATTGGCGGTATCTCGGATAGAACTAACTATTAGAAAATGCAAATAAATTCAAGTGATCATCGGATTTTTAATAACTGAACAAATGAAATGTTCAAATGGTAAGTATAGTGTTTTAGGTCGAAAAAACCTAGGCAGATTTTTCCATGTAATTTTTGAGTTACTCTATTGAAGCTGGGTAAGACGCTGGTCTCACCACGTTAACATTTCAGTTCGACTCTGAGCTGAGACCTAAAATGTTTTCTTTCAAGCAACGTTTTTTTTAGCTCACTGCACAGTTAGCTTGGATTAACACCTTCCACCCCCTGGTGATAGATAAATTTAGTCTCTATTAAACCACAGAGAGTATTGCCAAACATTGTAAGACACCAGTGCTCGAAGTTGCTAGTAATTGCCAGTAAATAGGAATTCATAATGGTTATAAAGATAATATCGAATATAGACATCCATTATATGCCGCTATCTGAACTCTATCGAAGCGTTATGGAGTCTAAATTAATCAATTATTGAAACAATTACCCTGAGCTCGGAACTTAATAAAGTTCCGAGCTCACGGTAATTGTTTCAATGTGCTGTTAGCCCATTGATGAGTTCGAGACAATTGGTCTCTGTCGTTTGGAAAGGGCGGGAGAAAAATGCCCCGGATAGCGTAACTGTGCCAGTCGTGCCGGTTGCCCATGGATTTCGAAAAAATTCTGTCTGCTCATCACACTTAAGATAGCAAAGCTTGATCAGGTTTCATCGGCCAGTATTGCGGAGTTGATACCGTATCGACCCCTTTGTTCATATTAGCTCGAAAGTTCCGGTTCAGCCAATATGACCTTATCGAGCCAGTGTGGCAAAGCTAGAGGGAACTTTGCTAACTTCCGGAAAATACCATAGAGAGGGAATTGGTCGTGGTCTGGCCACCTAGAAATGCTAGGCTTTGTCAATGGTTTTTGGCAATCAATACGTACAGGTCGCCACGCCACGGGGCAAATGCGAGCGTCAGATCAATGCAACGCAAATCTGCATCGAAGGAGCAGGACGCAATCGGTGATCCCGTTTTTTTGACGTTTTAGAACTCGATTTTCGAGCTGCTACTGCAGTGATGCGGCTGGTCAAACGACAAGCCAGCCAGCCGCTATGAGGGTGCCTCACTGAGCAAGAAGATGGCAATATTCGATAATTTACAGCGGACATAAGTCAACAGAAAAACGGAAAAGAAGAATAATAAGTAGCGGTCTAGCAAACTTTCGCTTTTTGCTGTTGTACGTTTCGTTTTACCAAAGGATACTCTCAATCTACTGCCTACAGTTTCAACGTCACTAAGGTTGATTTAGACGGCTAACGCCGCATTTTTTTAGCCGTATATTTATAAGATGTTGGGCTATTGTTGTAGTTTATCCCTTTATCGAATGTGTTTCAGGAGCAGAAAGGCGATCTACCTCATCAGACGAGCGAGGACCTAGAGACCACTGTTCGACAAACGGCGCAAGCTTCCAATGACCTGTGGATTCAACTGCAGGAGACGGCGCTTTGCCACACCGATGAACTATTTCGCACACTTGACGAGGGTGAACTATTGCAGACGCTCAAAAACGCTGCAGTCACAGGCGAGCTCTCTACAATGGAGCAATGCGCCGATCGCTTCGCAGAACATGCAGATCACGTTCAAGAGGTAAACGATGATGGGATCAAGGCGAAACGAAAATATATATAACATCCACTTACTACATATACATGGTGCTTTCAAAGCGGTAGGTAATCCTTAGCGTAATAGTACCTACTGCCTATGCATCTAACGTTGCTTGGATTAGCAAAAATCAACAAGACCAACGAATTGAGTGGCAATTGCTGTCCTGCATCGTTTTGGGAGAGAAACATATCGTCGAACTCCAAGTGCGAAAGCTATCGAGACCGACTCTCATTTAAACAACATTTTTTGTTTCATCATGAAATTTCACATCTGTATGTACACAGAAAGGGAACCGCACATGTGTCCCATTACTACTCGGTTCCGAAATAGCAACTCAGATGCTTATAGTTGTCCTTGGAAAACAGGCTAACAATATTTTTCGATCTCCTTTCTTACCACCATTACCAATTGGACAGGTGTGTCGATTGCTATACCATATCGCGACAACGGAACGCCTCCAGGTGCAGGCGAAACAAACAGACGCGTGTCTGCGGGCAGTCTCGCAGCACGTTCTATCCGCGTGCCATACGCTGTGTTCTCATCCGAGCAGCAGCACGGCTAGGGACAACGTCGATGTGTTTATGGACATCTGGCGGTCCCTTGTGGATGATTTAGCTTCGATGAACCGCGAGTGTTCAGCGCTCGCCATCAAGTCGATAGCCGACAGCGAACGAGAAAAGGAACAGCTGGTCAGCAGCATGCAGCAGCAGCAGCAGCAGCAGCAGCAGCAGCAGCAGCAGCAGCAGCAACAGCAACAACAACAACAACAACAGCAGCAGCACGCCATGTATATGTCGCCCCTGCCGCCAGCGAGGGTAGGTTATTATATATGCAAAAGCAACAATAATGAGAGCAAGAAGGTCAAATTGGGGTTACTCCTGTGATACCCATTCAGCTCAGCAGATTGCATAGCTAGTCAACTTGGAATTTAACGGAGAACCAATAGTATAGATTTCGTTATCGGCATTGTTTGCAAACGGGATAATTCCTGTTTGTTAACTATTCGAACGGCGACTGCGAGTGCCTACATTTTGCTTTAGCTGGTTGGAATTTCTAGCTCATTGGGCGGACGTAAAATGGGTCTCGAAGTGTTACTCAACGGGTCCAAGTCGATCAATACTGGACATCTAAGCCGTTCGGTATCGTTTGGGTAAAAAAAATAGCTACGCAGCTTACATCTAGCAAGTACCTATCACTCTCTACAAAAAACAGTCTCGAAATTTCTAAGATCGTTAACCCCTAAGTCCCGAGTTTTGCGTTCGGTATCAGCATTAGGCATTCCATGCTGGCTCTGAACTCGAAATGAAGTTTGTCTATGCCCGGGTTCGACCTTAGACCACAACATGTTCCTCACATTAGCAGGCAAATACGTTACCCAGCAAGTTATCACGGGGACAAGATTTTTAGCCTAGATATACCGAATTGCCTTATTGGACTCATTTATCTATTCACACCTTTGCTAACATCAGGTTAGTCAGTCATCTACTTAATGTCACACGAATCTACGCAACTATAAAGGGCTAATTTATTAATGTATTCTTTCATCAATTTCAATCAGGGACACATGGCGGGAGGCGGGGCACACGGAGTGCCCATGGGAAGTCATTCTTTGGGCGTGGGGCCTTTACGTGAGCCTCTTCCAGGGGTGGGGCCTCTGGGAGAGCAGGGCCATTCGATGGGCAGTCCGGTACAAGTGATGAGCAACCTCGGTAACATGGCGAATCCCGCCTTAATGAACGGCGACGGCCGCGTAGCTGGCGTAGGAACGTTAGGAGGAGGGGGATCTGGAAGACCGCCCGACTTAGCCCCCGGAACAGCGCGGACCAGCCACGTCGCCCAGATGCCACCGGGGCAGCAGATCAAGCCCCCGCCACCCGCTCCACCTATGTCAGGTAAGTTGAGATTGTAAACAATAAACAACATGTCTGGCATAGGAAGCTATAGGAAAAAAGTTTTGCTATTCATCAGCGCAAGTGTTGATATTGGTATCGGGTCAGAGGATTTACTATTTGTTATTATAACGTACCCATTTCGTTAGTTTGATTTCTTCGTATATATGGTAATCGGATAAAGCACCCAAGATTTTTTGTGTAGTCACGATACGAATAACGCTCGTCGGGTCGAGGTCGCTGCAGCTAGCCTGGGTTCGGTCACACACATAGGCTACACTGATAATCATTACAGAAACTTATTTAATTATTTCGGTCCTTAGGAAGCAACATTTTACGCAATGTATTGCTATGAAAATAGTTAGTAAACTGCCCCGACATGCCATTCTACAATGTAATATACGGACATGTGTTATAAACTCAGTGGATTCTTCCTCAGACGCGTTATCTTATTGCAGATTGCCAGTTATAAGCGGTTCTTGCATGTTTTATTAAGATTTTTAGTAATAGTGAAAGGGGTTTAGTATGCGTTTGTCAGCATGCTATTTGTTCTGACGTAGGAACAATCAATTCCTTGGCAAGCGCTGATAACATTTGCGTTATGTGGCGTGTGTAAATTAGACACAAATAATTGGCTATTTGACTCTCTAGAAGTCCATTGAAGACGTCGTAGAGTTCATACAGCTTTAGTAAAGAACTGACTTTATCATTTTTGACATCTAGTTGCTCTCTTCACAAATAAAGACTACGATCTCCTTTATGATCTTACACACCCAAGTGGGGAAAAATGTGGATTTATCATATAGGATGGGAAAACACTTTTGCCAGTTTAGAAAAACCCTTTTGACAGGTATGTGATGCACAATATAGGCACATATATTGTTTGTATATCTATTTCGCGGATACAAAATGGCTACTCGAAGTATCAAATGACTTTTTTTAAGGTATCAAGAGATGTTTACGTCATCTTGTACACTACAGTAAGGCTGCTCCGTTATCGGAACTATACATCATCGCACGGCATCTGCTTATTTCCGAATGAAAATGAAGCGAGAGAGCACGCAAAGACAGCTTGAGTGATAGGAACTAATAAAGGAGAATAAACCTATTACGAGCTTCTAATTGGCCACTGACTAGACGCCGACACTGCTATAATTATGGCTACTCTTTCCTGCAGGCTCTTCAAAGCCTTCGTTGGTACCCAATCGTACAATATACGCTCACCCTCACATTTTGTCTAGCTCGACTCTAACACTGAGTGGGGTCGTGCGTCAAGCAACGTTGGTTATTGACTGCCACATCATTACTCATAACTGCCTTCACACTCCCATCATAATCGCAGCACACAGGTCTACCCATTGTAACATAATCTTCGGCTGCTCCTCTGCAAGTTCTGCGAAGAAATCGCCTTTTCAAATCTCCTATAACGGACCAACCGTAACAGCAGTCGCCACGTACTAGTCAACTGACCTTTGCCCCTCGTACGAGTTGCGTGTAAAGATGACATCAACTTACGCGATCCGATAATGTAGGCGCCTGTAGTGCGTGCTTCCTTAGCCATAAAAGCACCCCCCGGAACACTGCACATTAGACGGCGCAACGGTAGACCTCATAGGCAGGCCTACGTTTTGTAACCAAATGCATTGTAGGAAACCGAATAAACTAGAAAAACCTGTGAATCGAACAGCTACTTTTAGTGGATTCTGGATCTCTTCCTCTGCACGAACCATTGTATTTATACTGCCGCTATTTATATAAGAGACGTTGCATCAGAGGAATGGAAGTAATCCTGTCATATTAGCTGCTGCAGGCCTTTTACTGGCACTTGTCAGGAAACTACTTCTGAATATCCACTCGTGCTAAATCGCCTATTCTTGTTGAAAATGGCGTCCAAGTATGATGCTCTGCCTAAGACCACTGTGGATTGAAACAGATATTAGTTAAGATCTCACATGCCAGCTATTTCAAGGCTGTTGTTGACCGTTTAACCTGTTTATAATGTCTCTCGATTAGAGAAATGTCCATTTATGCTGTGGAAAAATGTCTACAGGAGCTGCAATCCGATAGTCTTTTATTTGCCAATACCACTGTATGTGCTCCTTCAGTACCGTCACATATATATATATATATATATATATATATGTATAGTTCACACAATATAAATAAACTATCAGTTTTCTTTATAATGCGTATTTTTTAGTGTGGGTTTAGTACGGGGTATCTACGACAAAAATGCTGTGGGCGCGATTTTACTACGATCGACGACGGAAGCTCTTTGTAGCCTCTTCTTCTCATGGGGGAACGTACCTAAAACTTAAGGTTTCATTGGGTTTAAATTGAGCGGCTATAGGAAGAGCATGCGTCGAACCATGTTAAAGGGTTGTTATAGCCGCAACCAGCCATTGAGGGATCAAAACCGCATGATCAACAGACGGAATGCAGCCCGTACAAATTTCGGGAAGGCAATGAGGTCGGTGAGCAACGAGGTTTTCGAACACCACTCGACAAAGGCGATACCATAACCACATCATTAACAAGACGACAGTCGTTTTAACCTGATAACGACCCCGCCGTTGATACGACTTGCCGTGTCATTGTTTTGCCTTATTTTGTTTTGGCTTAGAGCACCCATAACAATACTGCGAACAGCCAGCTGAGCCAGGAAAGTCTTATTGTTGGTAACTTCATTTTAGTCGTTTGGGATCGCAGATGATTTCCTGTTGCATACACACACGCATTTGTCAACACGCGTGATACGTACGCATATCCATATATACGCGGCCAAGGAACAATGTTCGTATAGCTGAATGGCAATTGAACGTGGAGAAAATATAATAATACAACGACATCTTTAGCAAAACTGTTCAAACCTTGGATTATTAAGGTGTTATAATTGTACGTTGCTTGGCTAATGATGCAATTCAGCGACACAGTTTTGCCAATATGCATATCATTGCTAAGTCCTTCGCCTAAATCACACCTCGCTTAAGAATAGGTACTTCTCTCGTTTCCCCTTAAAATTGAAAAAAAAAAATGGCCGTTATTAATTTTTTTTTTGCTTTTTTTTTGGCCGCTTTAGGCTGAGACCTGCTTTTCTCTTATAATGCGAACCGTGCAAAAAAAGAGATTGGTCCGTGAAGCCGTGTTGTCAAATCAACAGTTGTTATTATTACACCCAGACTGCAGCGGTGATTGATGATGCTCTGTGTGGATTCGGACTTGAATCCCAAATTTTTAATCCCTATTGTCCATCAGCCTTAGTCATGTCTACCTTGTGTATCACTGAATTGTATCTTAATGGAACAATAACAGATAGGCGACGTACCCTAATCTATATTCGTGCATGCGACGACGACGACGACGACGACTACGAGATGTACAGGGAACGATATAAGCTCTCTAATCTAATGAAACAGTTAAAATCCCTTCAATGTGACCTATTAGAAGTGAAATTTGACATTTATATAGGGCTGGTTAATAGCTAGGTCGCTGCGTTGCGAACATGTCGGATGCTGTGAGCCTAAAATTGATTTTGCAGTACCAACATTCTCTTCGAATGAACTGCCTACGCGATAGCACAAAATTCATTTTTACATTGTTTTAATTTAACTAAGTATAAATAGGAACCGAGCATAAATAGCTCGAATGAAGAGATAGTGTTGACAGTCAGTAATCTTGAGTTAGAAAAAAAAAAACACTCCAGCTTGGTTACTGTCCATGTTAAGTTGATAAACACACACACACATATAATCCTTAGTTAAGTAAAACTTGTCCACACGACTGCTGACAGCTGTCCAGCATATTAAAATTGTTCCAGATGGCTCTAATTCAATTGGCTATTTAGTCAGGTTCTATTATATCGTTATGACAACGCTTTGGTACAGGAAATTCCATTGATTAGTGTGCGTTTTTTTCATGTTTTTACTTCGCCAACATCTACAAGATTTGTCGCACCGAATGTTCCTGATGCGTAAGAAACGACGAGTCTAAAAGCAAAGTCGGCCTTCCCTTTCATAATTTGGTTTGTTTCACAGCCGCATACAGGCCCCAATTAAGCCATTGCCAATATAAACAATAATGTAGTAGGTCGTAACTTATAACTAGTACATAAGAACTACCATTACTGGTTTATTTGCACCATACGGATATTTCTGTCGTTACCCTCACTACCTTTACGAAGACTATAGACCCATGTATGTACGGTGTATAGCATCCTGCATAAGACCCGAATTCTAGCAACCTCTGGGGACTAGGGGAAGTGGAACGCCGACACGACTAATAGAACTTAACATAACACTATAACCAGGGGCTAATTCTGCTATCAATACTACGACTATTAATATATTTTATAGCCTAACACACTCAATACTCGAAGTACACGTACTAATGCCCCTGGACATACTCCAGGAGCACTACTGCTGAGCTTTCAAGCCGCTTTCTTTTGTATGTACGCCCACCACCCTCACAGCCGAAAACTTGGATTGATTTCTTTGTCTTATATATATATATATATATATATATATATATTTTGCTAAAAAAAAGGCAAGGTGGAACATTTTAAGTCAGTAGAAACCGAGATGAACAATGGCTAATTATATAGTCGCTAGCCATGCATTGTGCATAGTTAAATCTAAAAAATTTCTAAGTTATCTAAGAACTATTTAATTTGTCGTCGTAAACTTAAATTACTAGCCAAAACTGTATAAGGAAATATCACATTATGGAATCCTAATGTTTTCCGTGAATTCGGTCTAAAGGAACAGCTATCTTAGCGATTTTTGTTACATGTGATATTCCTGAATATCATGTCGTTTCAATATAACCAGATTCGCTACGATTACCGCTTTTAAACCTCTTACAGGCTCGTTTCAAATGATCTTTTCACAATTTTGCATGTCCTTTCTTAAGATTTTTAGCACGAGTGAGCGAGTTGACGCTGTCGTGTCGGGACTCTCGCTACAAGCTCATCGCAGCCAACCTTGTACTAATCGGCCTACCTGAGTCGATGTACAATTTTGTTGGAGGATGCATGGGCCTTCTTCAAACACTTTAATTACCCCCGATTACACAACAGTTTGTAAAACACACAGATAAACTTCTTTAGTAACATGTTCGCTTTTCTGGAAAAAGTATGGCGGCATAACGTCCTATTTGCTGGATACCGCACTCAGAGCATAAACTTCAATCGAAAATTTGCTTTTTTTAAGAAGCTTATCGTCTGGGTCCTCGAAGGCAGCGATTATTTCTGCAAATAATCTTTGCATCGAAAATAAAAAAAATCTGTTTTCAGCAAAAAAATCGCAGACGATCTCTTGGTTTATTAATTAAAGAATCGAGTAGCAAGTAACATTAATTAAGTTAAAATAACATTAATCAAATCTTCTGGTTTTACTGTCGCCAGAGGGTACCTGTCTGACCTTTATCTGAGACCTTTATTAGCCTTTCATTATATAGCGGCTCACTTTGATCGTATTCCTTTACTAACGCCCTTATCGAAACAAAAGTGTTATTAGAAATGCATTTTTAAGCGACAGCGATAAACTTTTAAATCTGCATTGTTCTATTTTTCACGCGGATTTTTCGTTGTCCTTTGCTAAAACCTGTTTTCGTTCCATCTGCGGTCGCATATTCATTGGCATTGCGGTGCGTTATTGATTTAAAGTGGCCAAAAGATTTATAATATCCGTAGGGATTTCTCTAGCGCATAGTTGATCTTTATTCAAACTGCAAACTTAACTGGCTTTCGTCTGGTATTAAGACTAGCAAATCAGCGCGTGTCTGCTACGGCTAAAATTTATTCCAATATAGACGACATAGTACAGGAGGCTCTTGTTGATTTGCGGATTTTCACTTTATATCTTTTTACTTTAAGAGATCGAAAATAAAGATTATTAAACTGTCAAGTGAGTCTTGTCCTATTCCCTACATATATTAAGGAAGAATACATATATACACACCACAAGTTTCTGTAAAATGAAAAAAGTTGATAAACTGCCGGTTTTTTTCCCTCTTCGTTATAGGTTTAGATGGTGGAGATGTGGGGGGCGGTGAGGCCGGAGTGACGGGAGGCAAGATCTGCGCGGGCAACTTGGACGCGGAGGACAAGTTGGGCGCCGCCGAAAATGACATGGAGGCGACGACGGAGAAGTGGCCACCAAATGAAAATGACATTGTGAAAAGAGCAAAAACCATAGCTGAGATGGCACAGTCGATGTATCTGTTCACCAAGGGAGAGGGCGATCTCAAGACCACTCAGGACCTCTTCACACAAGCAGAGTTCTTCGCTGAGGAAGCGAACAAATCGTACAAAGTAGTGAGGCAGTTCTCATTTCAGGTTTGTGTTTAGGATGGTTATATACATGGAGACGATTGTTATCTGTATCCGGATTAGGTGAAGCAGACGCTTTTCATGATAATTTCCGTATGTTTCGAAAATAACTTTTGAAAAAATTCTGTAAAAAAGAAACCGATTTTTATCAAATTTAATATTAGGCATTGAATTCTGGACGCGCATACGAAAAATAATGGTCGTGTAAACTCAACAGTGTTTTTTTTTTATTTCCACAGCGAGTCAACAAAGAGCAAATTGATGCACCTTCATTATAGACAAAACGGCTTTAAACTTGAATATATCTATATGTCAAGGGAGAGAGAGAGACCTTTGATGGCTTCCATGAGTGACTTCGCATCACTAGCACATGCAATTCCCCTTATCGTTATCCTTCTCTACATCTAATCGCTTTTTTTTTTTGTTATACCTCCTTTCTTCCATATACTCATTCAATAGGTACCTAGCGGGCAGCAGAAAAACGAACTCCTGGAGCTCCTCGATAAGGTGCCGGCCTTCGTCCAGCAGATTCAGTTTACAGTGAAAACACCGACGGTGGGCAAGGCTGCCACCTACACTAAGGTCGACGTGGTTATTCAGCAGACGAAGAGTCTCATGTATGTTATCTCTCGAGTGGTCACCACGTGCCTAGTGTGCGCCACCCGATATAATCTCGATTTCCGTGGTGATGGAGGTGGTAGAGGAGGTCTTTCCGGCAGTGCCGAAGACAACTACGGTTCATCCGACTACAGCTCGGGCTTTGTGGACAGCCTCGGAGGCCGAGGCGGAGGACAGGGGGGACAAGGTCTTGGTGGTGGAGGGTCCGCGGACACGAATATATGACAGTTGGGTATGGGTCCCCGCAATAGGGGGCCCAAGGGGCAGGGAGATGGCCGCCGAACTCGCGTGTCTTTTTTACTCTTTTAGGGTCAAAATCCAAGCGAGACTAGAGTGTTGTACGGACGCTTGGCTTCCTTGAGTCGCTGACGCCGGCCCGCCCTCTATCCTGGCGGTGCATTGGTTGTTTAGCCGCGAAACAAGCGCCACCGCTCGTCCTTTGGTCTTGGCTGCCCCTCGGGACTGCCGCTGCGTCAGTCGAATGCTACTACGATCACTATACTCTACTAATAACGCTACGAATCCTCAATGACACCCTACCATCACGTACTTTACTAGGTACTCGTACCACAACAATCAATTGCAGCGACTACTACTGCGCCTACTTTAACTACCACTTCGGAGAAAAATCTATACATGATTGTGCTATTACCCAGTTTGTGGGGTACACTGAGTAGGTGACTAATGCTCACGTATAAACGTCACTTAAGTATGTGTGTGAGTGTGTGTGTGTGAGTGCGTGCGTGTGTGTATATATATATAAACACAGTCGACCATGATGTTTATCTACCTACATCAGCGTATAAACTTATGTCTGTTGTGTACGCCAGTATTATGTATGCATGTCAGCGCTGCCGTGCTGGACCTCGGATGAGCTTCCTCCCTAAAGCCATTAAAGTTGTTAAAGCTTTTTGGTAAGGGCGAGATTTCCGTTTGGACCAGCGGTAACGGGAGCAGCAGCTACAGCTAATCATATATTCTCATGTGTACACCGTTCTAATCCAACACACTGGATCCTTATTGCGCTCAATGCGCATTTACCATCACAATGCCAAGGCATTATTTCCTGACACACGTGTGTAACAAACAAACAAGCGTAGTAAAAGTAATATTAATAATAAAACATCAACAAAATGCAAGAACAGAAAGTACGCGTTATTATTATCCGAAAAAAGCGATCACGTGCAGACCAGACAGGAAGAATGATACCGACCGTGCACCGAAGTCTACGCGACAAAGTTCCGCATGTCAATTCCTTCATACAAATACAAGCACCACTGATTAGTGACCAGCCATTATAACTCACTTGAGACGACCAGCTGCACAGTGCAGCAATATTTCGCGTGCAGATAGTCTTCGTTCACCGAACTTTAGACAAACATAAACAACTTCGTGCACACTTGTACTTTTTACCCCTATCCCGTGCGACTCAGACCTCAATTATAATAGGGCAACAGGATGCCGACCGAGAGCCCTGGTCCTAATCGGTGCTGTGGAAAGCCAGTCCCCATGCTCAGTGCTACCCGCGCAGATCTCGTATGACCTCTGCCTAGCACGACGTTTGTGAGATGCATCCCCGATACATTTCCACGTCTCTAGAGGTGTTTAATTGGCGTCTGCACGGCGAGCGTCTGCTATCCGGGACGACTTGGCGCGCCGTTGCTGGTCAGGGAGCTCGGAGCGGAGATCGACTGACGCGGTCGCATAAGAGGATCGTTCCAGGCGGATTTTGGCCCTGTCTCCGAAAATATCTTCGAGAGACACTTTCAACACTACCTGACTCTGACTATCGGAGCCGGGACGCTGAGCTGTGTACTCTATTCGCAGAATACCTTTTACACTCACAAATTCTCGAATTGTGGTATCGGTATTTTTTCGCACCACGATGTCGAGTATGGATATCCCAACGTCAACGATGCTTGACAGCTTGCAGGAAAGCTCACCCATTCCGCAGAGTGCTTTGAACACAAACTGTAAACATTGGAAATAATGACAAACAATGACATAAGGAATGAAATTATAGGTACTGCACAGTGTAGGTATATTGACTGGTAAAAAGTTTAAGGAATGTTTTAAGTTGGTATCAAAATTGGAACTTATCCGTTTGGTAAACTATGAATATGCTTAATTAAAAAAACGTGTGTGTGTGTGTATTTTGTGAAACCCACCTGGGACGGTTGATGGCTAATGTTTGTAGGAGCCGAAAATCTACAGTCTTGTACGGAATTTAACAATGGGTTCAATACAGACTCGCCTATTTAGCCTTTTCTAATATTGTTCTCTGCGAATAGCTCAGCTTTCCTCACAGCGCTACCCATTCACCGACCACAGCTAGCTACGTTTTCCGAATGCACGCTAAATGCCATACGGGAATAAATCAATTACTGAATAACAAAAAAAATAACAGATTTTAGCCGTTTAGGCTAAAAAACAAACCGTTTGTATCTATAGCATACTGCACGTACCCACAGACGGATTTACAGATGTGCCCGCGTGCTCTTTATGCATGTAAGGGAAATACGACAAAAAAAGAAGCCAAAGTAAGGACTCTACAAACGTATGGGACAGATGTCATTTATATTGCCTTAGACACGATACCAACAGTGTCAATGGCATGTAAAGATAAGCCACAAACATATCTTATGTATAACATTATATAAATACTATACTGTCTGTATATATATACGAAATAATCGATGATGTTTGCTATTACCAGCAGCACCATATTCGAACACGTTACATACAATTATTGGACGATAGCGATGGTACTTGAAGCTCTACGACGCAAAACAGAGCAAACAAAACCAAATCCGAAAATCACAAAACCCAAAAAATGCCTAGACACACTCAGCGCCTATTTCGGCTTTAATAACTCAGAGCAGCACAGCATTCGCCGCAACAACAATAACAACAACAGCAACAATGACCAGCAAAGATGACAACAAAACATAAAGTAGCTGACATTAACGAAAAAAATGATCGCAAATGTAGGAACATCGGTTTAGCACCTCAACAGCAGCTATAAAAACAAACCAGCCGATAAACAAGCGACTCTAGCAACGAAAAGGCAAAGCGATTTCCTATTCGTGATGATTAAAGGTACATTTACGACGGAACTATAAAAACAGTGGAAAAATACGAGCAGCGATAGCATTGCTTTGCACTGCACAAAGAACCACTGTCCGACCAAAAGCAACGACTGAACGAACCAGATGCAGCTCTAACACCAAGCCACGGGAAAGCTTAAGCACCAGCCGCCGCAGACAGCAGGCAAACAGACCCAGCCATCAACAAAAATAGGAAACAAGGTAAAGCCAAGATGGCGGCAGTAGCAGCAGCAGGCGTTACCGATCATCGATCATATGACGAACGGGCGACAGTTCGAAGATCGTTGAGCCTTCATCTGAGCTCTCGTATTGCCAACCATCATAAGCTCCGATTGTGTCAACCGCAACTGCCGACACTGCCTGTCGCTTGCATGATAACCGTGACAGATCATGTCAAGGCCCTTCAAGATAGTTCGTGATGTGCACACGATGCGGAAGGGGGCAAGACAGGCTTGGCAGCCAATGGTTCCGGCACAACAACAGAACAACCAAGGAAAGCATCCGCCACAACACATCCAGTTTCTCTTCTGGCCCCTTACACCTACTCTAACTAATTAACTACAACAAACTAGTACACGAACAAGGATTGTACGTTGTACTCATAACATCTTAATTACAGCTCTATAACAATCACTGATTACCGCTAACTATTGCTACCACCGTACACACCAGCAATACCCGCCGCTACATATATTCACACATGAAAGCATGCTGCCCTTTTACGTGCTATTGATCTAGCACTAAAATCACCCGCCCTCCGAAGTAGAGTTTGTTTTTCCCCATCTTTCAACATGTCTCCGATTACTAGCCAAAAGCAGATTTGCAGAGTACCAAATTTCCAGATTACCAGCATTAAACGGACCGTTTCACTTACGAAACGACGCGAAAGGAGCAAAAAACAGGTTAACAACGTTCGAACTACACCTTCAAATGAAATACAGACCGATGTAATAACGGCAATGACGGTGTGATTCAAGATCAATAGAGCTTGATCAACGAGTAAACCAAGAACGAAATAAAGAAACCCAACAAAATCAGATCCTCACAGAATGCCAACGATAACAACAACAAACGCAGCAGCTTACGTGCAACGAACGGAAAACGAAGACGCCATAAGGCATTAAGTATACACACTCCCAAATGTACTACAGGAATAACATGCTCAGGCAATCTCGCATAACAACTAACGTTTAAGTCAAGGGGCCAAATCACTTCCCAACCTCTTCTATCACTTTATACCACTGCTACAACCCTATTCCTATCCACAACTATTCCAATTGTCTTCAATCTGCCAACACTTTATCGAAGTACTCCACGCTACAAATAATAGCTGCTAGAAGCTTGTCTCTATAATCGAAGTTTGTTCGTATTTTTCTTCCTTTCCTTTATCAACCCCCATAGAAAGAGAAAACTGCGATAATATGGTTTGTAGCATAGCATGGCATAGCAGAACAGGCGCTATCTGGCCTCGTTGAAGATCATCATCGTTTATGCTACGACGAGCGCAGGTTCTGATCTTCCGATAAGTAACTCCGAATTCGTCTTAGACCTAAGCGTATTTTCTGCGTGCCGCAGCTACACAGATAAACATTGATTTTACTTCAATTTCTCAACGTTCTCCTTTCTGCTAAACTATTCCGCCTTGGCGTTCATACCTTACTTTCTAGCGCTCGATTTTATTTAGTGGCACCGCAAGATGTCTCCCAATATAGCAATGCACCGCATGAAGGATAGCAAAAGTATGAGACGGCGAAAGAAATGGGCGAAATGCATTGAGATGTAGAGGCGTTCCATACTCATTTCGCCGTTCTCAGATGGGGGAAAATTGATCCTTTGGACCGATCAAAACCAATTAACCGACGCCAGACTCAATGCCATATTGCTCTTTTTCAACGATTTCATCCCAATTTTCTGGCCAACCAGCGTTGACCGGGGAGGACGGTATATTTTCTCGTCTCGAATGAAGCAGAAATGCGAAACTAAATAAGTTAACGAAAAAGCTATTGTCAGATAGATGTCAAGGGACGTTGGCGGGTGTTCGTGATGACCAGCGTTTCGCTGCACCGAGGTGCTAGTCCTCTTAGCTGTTTTGAAGTCCTCCCCTGGTCGTGTGAAAAGGGCGTACGCCTAGTCACATGCACCCATCAGCGATTCAGCTTGCAGCCGGCAATGCAAAATATTCGAGCTTGCAGTAAACACCGCGCACACCCTTCGCAGACACGACAGATTGACAACACATTGTCGATTGTCCACAAGGAAACACCAATGCGAAGCAAGCCAAGACAATAAGTACGAGATCGACGAAATCATCCAATGATGACCAACTTGATGCTAAACGGACCCACAGCACACCGCACCATGAATGAAGTCGAAGCTTCAAATGGAAGAAATCATCAACAAAAACTGACAAGCCAGCTGATCAGCTGCTAGACGTTTGCCGCCGAGATTCTTCTACTAAACCTCTGATAATGATATCGGGCATACGATTAACTTGGCTGATTGTTACGATAGATATATCGACTACTACATTGTATCCATTCGGAACTAATTGGCAGATACCTATGAAATGGCCTTTTTGGATAGACAAAATGATCACTGTCGAATGTCAGTCAGACTGAAGTTATCGCCGGAAACGCATAACGGCATCGATACCAACTTGTAACACATCTAATATCTAATGGAAGGGTCAGTTTAATTAATGATGCAAAATGAGTATCTGTAACCCTTAACAGATTTCTTTGTACATTCGTACTTCACCATTGCTATCAGGCATTTAATACTACCGAATAAATGGACATAAAAACCAGGAACGCTCATGCGCGCATGAGCACACTCATACCGGTCGATGACTAGATGCCGTTACGTAATTGTCCATCTTGCTTAAAATCGTCGTGCAAGGTCAGGCCGAAAGAAACCTTTTTTTCTATGAGCTTTCGCACATGATGTGTGTTGTCGCCTATGTGTTGGTACGCAGCAGAAATGCGATCCTGGTTATTAAAAAAAAAAACAAAAAAAAAAAAAAAAAACATGTGCAAGAACTAACAGGAAAGGATCAAAATCGACAGGAATGGAAAATGCGATACATATATCACATGAACGATACAATTACGATCGGAGTATTCCTCACATCTACTGCTGATATAACTAAACAGAGGGAAGCAGTGAGATGGGACGACCAATCGTGAACTATGCCGAAGTTTTTTAACTACCCTTTACGGCCGTAAAGCCTGCCGTAGAACGGCAAAAGATGGCTAAATGTGAACTAACTTTAATGAATATAAATAAACTAATTGCAACTCATCGGCGATGCTGCACGTCCGCGACCTAACGGCGTGCATGGACCATTTCGTATCTCGGTACGTGGCCCCCTAGCACACCAAAGACTCGGCAACACCATGCGGTACTATTTAATAGTCGATGAAAAAACGCGAGGAGTTCGCTTTCGTTATTATGGAGGGCTACGGCCGAGATCACCAGAACAACTTTGTTTCGCGCACTTTTGCAGCCGCTTAATATCCCTACCCCATAGGCAATTGACATGCATTATTATTACGACTCAGCTGCTAGGCAACCTGCACTGATGCGGTAAAGGCATAACACAATGATAAACAAAAAATTATGACAAATGGCTTTATGAAGAGTACATACATAAAAACAACAGGCGTCCTTCATCAGTATGTATAAACAACTAATGCATTTAACATATACGGTTCTACGCGTAAATATCACTCACAGCGCGCCTACGGACATCGACGCTTGCTAGTCATCATAGCTGGGCTTTAACTGTGTGAAAATAAGGAAAATCGTTGATCACATACCACATAAAATGAAGGTGCCACAGATGCTATACGATACAATGTACGCCAGTCATTACCACCCTAACAACTAACAGCCAGCAGCCATATCGCAAATTGACAAATATCATCACACGATAAACAACCTGTCAGCTAAATAAGCCAAGCAACCGAATCCTCAACTAGGGCTCATGTTTAGGCGACCCACTAATTTGAAAGGTGTCAGAGATGACAGGCGTCTTCCGTTCAAGAGTCATAGAATACTTCAGTGCGTAACGACGAGCCTGCCAAATCTCTGTTCGGATCAAGGTGGTACCTTGTTCATGACGCCAGAGACGATTGTTCGGTTGACTTCTCGGTGCGATCTTCTCAAATCAGCCATCCGACGAAGTTTATCTTCAGCCATATGCCAGCAGCTTCTATCTATCTACTTCTACACAAAAATACTCAACTAACCACACTAACTATTGAACGCTACGTACAACTATTAACCAACGCAAAAACAGCGACTATGACAGGTTCTTACCTGTCCATTACCGATCAAAAAACCAAAAAGACAAGCATTCAACCATATGCCAACCGTTAAGACTATATTCGTTGTTACTAAAGCGTATCTTCCAGCCACAAGAAATAATACGTCACTGTACATACGGACATCAACTCAAGAAAACGTTCAACTAACTACGTCGAACTTAAGAACCAGCAGCAGCAGCAACAACAACAACATGCTTTACAGAATGAAGAAAGTTCGTAAATAAGTGCTATAATAATAATAACAGTAATAATAAAAACACACGATACGACGCATCGCTGGCACAGTCAGCGAAACTGAGCCAGACAAAATGACGAAACGTTATTCACAAAGGACAGCATCTCTCATCATCACAAAGGACTACGCAAACAATCAGCAACAATATACCGCCACGGAATATTATAATAGTTAGTAATCATTATCCATACGTACACTGTACAAACGAGTGCCATCCAGGACAGACGACTCGCGTCGTAGATCTGCCGAGACAAGGCGAGAACGTCTACCCAAACAGATATTCACTGAATAGTTTTTGTTATAACTGTATTGCTTTGTCCTACGAAATCGCAACACAGACTCGACAATACTTGCTAACCTAGTTGGAAGACAAAGGTGATGGCAGATCTTCGCTTCTTCAGCGGGAAGGTTTGAGTAACAGTGGGCAAAGTACAGGAACGACAGACGAAGCAAATGACCTCAGGAAGATTGCACAGAGAGCACGATCATACGAGAACTCTTTCTAGCTCCTAATAATTTCAACACTGGGCTTTAAGTTCCAGTATTTGTGGGCAGAATTTTTTCTCGTTCAGATAGAGCTTTGGAAGAGAAGCCGAAGACACTAAGCAAACGAGCGCGACAGCGCCACACGATCCGAGGTCCGACTTATTCTTGATTAGGATACACAACTCGTATAAGGAAAAACCGAAACCTAATACTTTATTGGCGCCAGTTCCCTATCAATATATAATACAACTGTCGACTCTTATCTAGAATGTGCCACCTAAATCGATAAACAAACGACATACACACACAAACAAGATCTCTAGAGACAACGTATATCTAACCTCTAAAAATTCTGTCGAGGAGTAAACATGCCTTGTACAGCAACGCAGGCCGATCGCAGCTCCTCTTGGCTGTAAACAGCTAACTAAGACGCTGAAGCACAAAAGACAAACAGCCATGCCGTGAAACTCAAGTAAAAAAAACCGTTATTTACAAGCCATCTATTAATCTCAGCATCACCTCATCCTATAGCAATACCACACACAGGAGCGGTATACAAGCAACAATCAAAATCAATTCATCGATCGTAATAAGGGTGACGATGACGATTTCAAAGTTAATCAATGTATTGTAAAATCAAGACAGAAACTCGAAAAGATGGGCAATGTATTTTCGCTAGAATCGGAAGAATAACTCGTCAGGCTATAGCAGCGGAAACCTATCAACACTTCACCGATACTATATCTATTAATACTGCTTCTTCTATGTACATATATTATCATTATAAGATAATAATGATACGTTCACGAATCACCATGAATGAATAAGTGAACGAGGAGAATCTATTGAGATGATCGATCGCACCCACGGACTGAAACGGAGGGAAATGCAGAAAAACGTTATTCGATAAGCCAACGAAATTAAACAATGTTTAACTACCCCGTTCCAATTGTCACTATTCGTGAAAACCAGGAACAGACGTCGTCCCGTGAGGCTTTGTACAACAACGTCACAACGATTGCTGTGCGTATGACGAAAAAGAATTTTTCGCACTTTAGCAAATATTAACCGCAATATCAGATAATAACAATCTGAATTCAATAACGAGTCTTACTGTCCCTGTTCAGAGATACGACACAACAACAGCCTAGGAAGAGCAGACGAACTCACAGCACAGCATTATGAAAACCGAAAGAAAAACGATAAGGCCATCACAAAAACACTAGCGCCATCATGTGATTACGCGTTCGTAAAAGAATGGTAAAACCAGTAACGAGTGAACCTCTTGTCCCGTTAACTGTCTCTGTCTCCTCGATGAAGACCTCAGGGAGCATGGGCCGTCACGTCGCCACTGGTAATTATCAATACTCTTCGAGGAATGAGGGCGTCTAAAGCTCCTGACGCGCAAGAACTTCCTTGGCCCCCAATGGTAGGACGCTGGCGTTCGGTGCCTCTAAAGCTATCACGTAGAACAATTCACTCAGCCCAACGTTGTGGATAACTCTGCGACAGAACTGACATAGAACTAGTATAAATCGATACAACAAACGACTGATGCATATATGGCCTTACAGATGTAAGTGCTTCACTTTTAAGCAAGCAATTACGTCTATCATATCAGAGTGAACTAGATGGCTACCTGCTATTTAGCAAGTGGACAATATGGTTCCGAACGATTACATTGAAGATCATCCCGCGTTCGAGGCACTCTGCAACGCATATATGCCACTAATTACTGAATCGACAACATAAAGCTACTATGGAGAATTATAGAAAATTATCATAACAGGCAATGAATAGGAATTGTGACTGCCGCCCTGGCTAGACTACTTGAATCTGCCTGGAAGAGAACTAAACGATTCCGCCAGCCGTTTAAACAGCAAGGTACTACATAAACTAGTCACTTGGTTCGACCTTGTTGCCATCGAGCCCCTCGTGAACAGCGATTCCAACAGCTACACTATAGGGAATAACACCGAAAAACAACAAAACATCTAGGATACGAGTTGAGAAGTAGAATACAAATCAAGTGCACAATATAGGTGACATATTAAGCAAATGTTCGCGCTAGACAACGGCAGCTGTTGAGAACTTTGAACGTGACAAACGAGACCTGGTCGTATAATGGTCCTCTCTCTCAACGTTTCTAACCGCTGATGTGTCAAATGTGATCTTCGAGTGAACTGCGTTAGGCAGTGTGAGAGATAGAAGAATCCACGCACTATTGACGGCATACACATAAACACACATTAAGTATATCGTTCCTTGAGCTTGAGAGTGAACCCTACAGCGGAGGTGGCCGTTATGTGCATATATACATAATAAACTATACAAAATATAAGTAATAATACACAGACACACATATATGTGTAATCATATACAGACAGATAAATAGATAAATGAGTGCCTATCTCACCGTTGCCGCGAATATGTTGTATGCGATTAAAAAACAGTGTAACAAGTAGAAATGGGAAAACATACGGGAGGGAACACCTGTTGTAATGGCCTCGTTGTCAGGAGGCGTGATCGAAACTTGGCAGAGGTCTTGCCCTGAAGTCCGGGCAGCCTACTCTTACATGAGTCTCTCTCACTAGTCTATGCAACCCCTCTACGACCTATAAGCTAACAATCGCATGCGTACTATAGTATGCAACGAGTGTGGATATGCTGGACACATAAAACTGATGTACATAGGTTGTTCAGAGCGTTCGAGTAACGGAACAGGCAGCAGAGCAAAGACAACGGATGCATGAAGGCCGCGAGCCAGCCTTCTCGAGCGAGTTCGAGGTCCGTCCTTTGCACTGTCTGCAAAGATGGTACGATAAGCGACCTGACAATAGTGCGTGCCATTCAGACTTGTTGCACGGTAGCAGAGCTAAAGACGTCCACAGGAACTGCAGCGTTGTCAGATGGACGCGAAGTTAAGCATCAGCGTAGAGGCTGGTTCATGGGGCTAAGAACTAGACTCAATAAAGTCACATGAAGGCATCCCGTTTCCGCTATTGGCGAAAGCCGCACACAAGGGGGCGGCTATACGCATTGAGCGCGTAGTACGTAGACGAAAACGGCATATTATGAAAAAAAGCACAGCCAGCTCCCAAGAAATGCGTAGGTACAAAGCAAACTGGCGCGGCGGTGCTACGCCACTCCGAGGTTAGTGACACACAGCGCAGTGATCATGAAGTACAAGGTGATGCCAGCTCAGGGAGCCGCTGAGTCACCTGACGATGCGCTGTTGGATGCGTGACATAAGAGAAAACTAGCATCTTTCTCAAGAGAGAATGATGGGTAAAAAAGAATACCGTGAGAACGGAAATTCACTAATTCGCGTCGTTTAGCGAGGAGGTCTCTAGCAGAAGCGCTCAGAAAATGCCGTTCTTGCCCGGAATAGGAACATCCGATAGCACGATGGCCACCGCCGCAGTAGGACAATGTGGTTGTAACATTGCGAGAAGTAATGATAATACGAACACGAACCACCATTGACTTCCAGTGCTACCACATCTCTACCGTCTACTGTTCATAGTAGTGTTAACATAACGACTGCTCTATTCGAGTCCTAACACACAGACCACTCTATTCTATTCTATATCATCGAAAACATTAAAGCTAGAATAATGACATGGAAGTAGATTCATCCCTCACCGATGTCAATGAATCATACAGAGGAAACCTGTGCAAGTTAAACGACGAGCTTGAACCCAGCGACGTTCCGCAGCTCCACACCACTTTTGGTAGCAAATATATATAATAACTCTAATGGAAAAGTAATGTGACTCAGTCTTCGCTATTCCAGAAGGACAAACACGAGTCCGACTGAACCGGAAGCATATATAATGTGAAAAAACAACCTAGATAATAATGGTGTTCTATATGTAGTTAAACAAACTACAGCTAGGGAGAGAAAACGATGACACAATATTGGGTCGGTTGACTGAATGAGACACGCTATTATAATAGCGAAAAGTAAAGAATGGATAAAAATCTAGTACATGCAAGAGAGACAGCATGGTATATACTACGACTATAGCCTACTGATGACGAAACTAACACAAGCTACAACTGATGCGTATGGAGAAAGGTTCTCGTACCGCGCATGTTTATTCTACGAATATAATTTGCGCCTGACAATCGATGGAAATTGCTTCTACGGAACGCTATTGTTACAGTATCGCATAGGGTCTCTACTTCAATACCTATGATGCACGAACGCATAAAATAATTATGCAGAAAAATGTATACAAACAAACACGAAACGTGTCGTCGTCGTCGTCGTCGTCGTCGTCGTCGTCATCATCATCATCACTAATGCTATTTTATAGCTACGATTAAATAGTGTCAATGAGGAAATTAAAGGACAGGACATATGAAGAGGTACTCCTCAATCAACAAAAACATACAAACAAAACAGAGCTAGAGGATAGGCTTGACAATATCAAATAGCTATCACTTCTTCTAATTATAATAATTACGTAGATATGATCGACAGCATTATTATGAACCGTACCCCTAATGTTTTCCGTGTCTACTTTTGAACGATTCGCATCCACGCGCCGGAGGCAACACAAAAGTTGACTATGATCGCACTGCTACGAACTTTCTTTGAGAGAGCTAACCGTGTGCGTCACACGTACGGATTTAAAAACGGTAACGGCAAAATGGTTTCAATAGCAGATGAAATCGTTTTGACCGAAAACTATAGAAAAAAAAAAAAAATAGATTTGGGAATCGTATCGCCTCGCCATTTGTGCTGGCAACGAAAAATGTAACGTACCAGCGTCAGGAAACTCAATGACGCTACATCATATACCTAGACGGTACAATCAGCAGTTCTTTTGGGCTGAAACACCGATGACATCAACCACTGACCTAGGGAAACTAATACCCAATGCTAATCGTCACACCTTCGAACCCAGTACAGTATCAGCGATACATTTGATGCTGACTAACGTGGCAGGAGATCGCCAAAGAGCAAAGTCAAAGCCAGATAAATAAGCCATATGGTGTAGCATATATTAATATAAGCACGAAATACCTACATATGCCCTATACTAAACTCCCTGGAATATTCCATATGTGCAACTCTCGGTTGCAACACCTCGACAATAATATTGCGGCTAAGACACGATAGAACCCTCTTGAGAATCTACTCATGTTCAAAGAGCTGTACTCGCTAAGCACTGAACATATTCGAGCTCGCATTCAAGTAGGCCAAACAGGACAACTAAAAAATCCTTTAACTACATGCACGCTTATTGCATGTAAGCAGGGCGCATATCAATCATGGCGCAGCTCTAACCATATAT
>NW_019211458.1:20817642-20829081 GCF_002443255.2 Varroa destructor | reverse complement strand
TATATATACATCTATATATATGAGTAGAGCAAGCTAATCACACAATCAAGAATGAAACTAGAAGCATCATAGAAACGAAGCGATTGAAACGTACGGCTCCGACGTGAACGACTCGTTCAATAAATAGCAAATGCTGCCTACTGGCAAGAGACTATGTCTCTTCCGTTTACTCCGAGCTTCTTACTGACCTTCCGGAGAGCTGCTACAGGACAATCAATGCGATATCTGGATCCTGAGAGAGTTCAACCGATTTGTTCCGATGACGCTATTGGAGTAGAAGTATACGGATCGCTCTAAAGAGTTTTGAACACATGACACTTTACGTCGGACCGGACGATTCCACTCTTGAACGTGGCCTTAGCTGCTACGGTTGGCGATGTTGCACATTTAGTCCTTAGTCTTGGACAGGACACGAGATCGTCTGATAAGCATGATTGTACGAAAGGGTCAACATAGAAAAGCTGAATCCATAGACGGTTTTTTCCTATGATTTGTGATTTCTGGTTCAAACTGCGATGCCGCGACACGAGATACAGGTACAAGGTAAAGCCGAAAAAACACCTCTTTCTATCCGAAGACTATGACTCCAATGCATTCCGCGCATTCGAAGCGATCAGACTCATTTTCAGAGAACAACAAAACAGCATAACGCGCGTAAGTAAAGGCCAGCGAAACAACTAGAGCTAACAACTCGGTAAGTAAACCAACGCGATTGGTTTACCCTCCCGATCGCACTTACTCGCGTCCACAGTCCCACATAGGCACAAATATGCAGCGATCAATTAAATTTACTACCGCGCCGCACCAATACAGAAAGCCACGAATCAGCCAAACGGCTACAGAACGATCATAGCGACGAGGATAATGGCTAGCTCAAGTGACCTGTACGTATCGTTAGCCATTGCAGCCCCCTCTGAACTCGAAATGCGCCCGTCGCTGTCGCTGTGTGGTAATCACCTAAGTAATTATGTGCGCGGGCGAACTCCGTCGCTTCTTGTTGTGCGTTCAGTGGTAACGCCGATCGCACAGTTACCGCTACCTGCCGCCGTTGCGTTTGCGGGTGGCAGTCAGACACCTTCTTGCCTCTTTTACCACCTTCTCTTGCCCCATACCCGTCTCCAGGCGGCTGCGACTAACCAGCGACCACCAACAATCAACGACTAGTCAGCTCCCCTCTATCATAATTCTGTCTTTGCAACTGCTGCTGCTGACGACGCTGCCGATGCTGACTTCATGTTCTTCAGCAGTTTCGTCGTTTTCGACATATCCACCAGTAGAAGGCGTCGAAAAGCAAAAGGATGTCACCGTAGCGATAGAAATAGCAGCGATTAGCCCAACCAGTATCGCTAGAACGTAACGCCTGCCTCGTGCGTTTATCAATGCGCCGCTGCTATACTGCTTCTCTAACAGCTGCAGCAGTAACAACCGACGCTTCTGACTCGCCTGCTGTCGTCGCTAGCAAAACGGTCGCTGAAAACAACATCAGCAGCTGCAGCACGGGGAGTCGTGGTGGCAGCAAGAGCGGCAGCTGGTGTCGCCGATGACGTTGGTTCGTGAGCAACTGCACGTCTTTACGTCGTTGACTCATTGCTGCTGCAGCAGCAGCAGCAGCAGCAGCGACGGATTATAGCGACTGGCTGCTAGAGCAAAAGAATGAACCCAAATAGCAATGGCTGATAGCTAGCGCTTCTTCGGCTGCTACTGCCGCTGGTTGTTGCCTAAAACGGGTGGCGGAACTATGCGAAAGCGGCCTGAATGGCAAAAGCGGACCGCCCTCATCGCGATGGCGGCCGTAGCCAAAGGTACTCGTCGCTGGTAACTGCTACTGTTCCAGAGCTTCGTGTGTTTGTGTGTGTGCGCGAACCCTCGCGGGCGCTATCCATCGTCAAGGACACCGCAGCATTAACACTTCGTTCACATTCTGATGCTTACTTGCCCCTCTGCCCAATGGGACTGGTGAAGACGAAGAGCAGCAGCGACACTTAGGTGCCGACGGCAGTTGTAATTGGTAGTAGACGGCAGTGCTAGAATATATATTAGCATGTTAAACAGCCACACGTTAGGGTTGGGTAAATTGAACAGCTGCTGTGGTTTGTACGGCTGCTGTGGGCGCTAACCACGACAGCAGTACATCGGCATACGATTTAGCCAATGGCGGACGATAACATTAAGTTCGGAAATTACGCAGCCATAAAAGGAACGATTTTACGCCTAACAAGATGAAATTTGAAGAACAGTTTGGAAAACGAACTCAAACCTGTTTTACTACTCCGAACGAGTAGGACAGGCGCTCAAGGCGCGCGTAATAATCAATGGTGTCACCTGATGTAATCGCTGAAAGTGGCCTTGGCCTGGCATAATCGAAAGGCATTGGTACGCGAAAAGAGGAAGTCTGGAAACAACAGCACGACCACATCCTACACGATTTCCAACCAGGAAATGGTTTTTAGCTTCTGGGGATATGTTCGCAAGCTAAGTCTCTGTGAGCAGAAGACGATAACGGAAGAGAAAATTCATCCACAAATTATACCTGGACAATAAGTAGGTGAATTATTAAGAGATAAATGATAATGGACGTACCCAGTAGTCTGACTTGTAGCGAATCACCGCAGGACAAATCGAACAAATGCTAAAGACTATGTCAACTAGGTCCTCTACAGAATTCGTGTATTACCGGTAAATACACCAATGGAACTAGATGAACTCGGCTACTTATACATGCCGAGCGTACTCAGTAGTATTTTGGGTTTCTGGAAATGCGGGGGACTAAAGCGATGAAAAGGCGTTGTTACTAGAAAGGTTTCATTTAGGATAAGAACTTTCACAATTTATTGACACATTTCAACTTTTGTTGCACTGCTTACACGATAAGCGAGTGGGTGGGGGGACCAGAAATCCTAGGCAACATGCAAAATGAATTCGGTAAGAACAGGCCAAAAGCGACGGTATCTTTTTACTGGCGTCGAGGGTAAAGTCGACTAAATTTTTTGATGCCACAAAAAGCAGGCATACGGCAGACAAAATCATATCAGTCAAGGACCAAACTAAGAGGAGGGCATCAGATCCGTCCGGATCGCATTGATTATATTGTTATGTGAAAAGAAAACAGCCTGGTCGTGCGCTACCGGGAGCATAAATCTAAAAACTTCAAAAGAACAAAAAACTATAATAAGGTGCAGATAATTGAATTGAATGAAAAATAGATAGGGCCAAAAAGGCGCGTAAGTCTAGTACTAGAACCCGCTCGAAAGAGACAGTTTTAAGGTACAAGAATGACTATTCGAAGACGACCTGCGCCGAGACGGCGCACATGTCTGCCAGGACCTAGAAATCGTTTATACGTACGAAAATACGGTAATAACAATGGCAAGATCTGTTCGAGAGAGACTGAAGAAACGTAACCAAAAGGGCCACAGGAGGATCAGAAAATCTCGTCCCTTCAGGACTTCTGGGTAGTAAATTTTATTGAGTAGTTTCGATAAGCGGGAAACACGAGGCAAATTAGACTTTTCAGCGAAATAGTTACAATATTACACCAACAACGCTCGTTCAAGAATACCCAGCTGGCTGAGCTCGTATCTGGCACCACCGCCTATGAACGTTTTCATGTCCGCTCCTATTAGCCACGACGCAAACTGCCATAATACTAATGCTCCTACTGTTACTGTTGCAGGAGTTGTTCCAGCCGCCGCTTCTCTTGTAGCCCTGCTGCGTCGCTGATCATTGGAGGGCCGCAAGGCGTCGTCGTCTTTGACGCAAACGCGGGCAAGTGGACATCCGAACGGACAGAGTGGCGGTGCTGATGCTGACGCTGATAATGACGGTTGCTCCAGCAAAAAAGTCAGCATTATCAGTAGCAGCACACACACACACACACACATAATCTGCAGCGCATAATGGCTGATCTGTTGTCCGTTACACTTCATCACATCGTTTGTTTTTAGCACAGCCAATAACAAAAAGACAGTAAGCGATAAACGTATTGGATACATGGAACAATAACAACGGCAATCCCAGTAGCAACAATAAAAATTATACTCTTTGGTCTTTGCAACACTGTCTGCAATTCTAAGAATTCATACTCGGTTTCAGAAATAGCAATGACGAGCTTACTCAATGTAGAGGAGTCAGTGAACGAATAGGGCAGTAGGAATCGGTGCCCGTGATAGCTTTGTGGGTAACGTATTTGCCCACTAGCATTTGGAATGTGTAGGTTCGAACCCGGGCGTAGATACATCGTGTGTCATGCTGGGAGCCAGCCGTCTGATGGGACGCCTAGCATAAAACTCAAAACACAGAGGAACCGATCGTAGTTCACCAAAATCAATGAAAAACAACTCCCACCAACGACTAACAGGATACTAGCCCGTTTGGGAACATTCGCATCGAATATATTATCTTCCATAATGGCGCTATTAAATAGGACAAACGTTATCTGCAGGACAAAAGGGAGAGCACACATTGTTTAAGTATAGAAAAACTCGAGCTGAAAAGACCGCCATGAATTGGTACCTGTGTTTTCTTTTTTGCTACGCAACAAGCGGTTACTTCTTGGTCACTTACACTGGGTAACGCTGATAAAAAGTGTCATACACGGAACTTGTGTGCGAATACGGCCGATTATATCCTGTCAAATGAGGGTGTTATCCGCTTGACATAGCATGCCACTATGTACGAGAGTAAACTAACTGAATCCCAAACGTTTGCGGAAATGCTCGCCGCGTTCAACTAATGTATTAAGATGGGGAGTGTGCTTCCTTCGGCTATCCAACTAACTTTCTATCACCTAACGGTTGCTTCTTAGAGTCACAAGAAGCTAGGACCAGAACGTACGCTCTTTGTTTGATTGTATTCTGGATTGTGTCCTAGTTTATATGTGATTTGTATTGCGAAGTGCCGGCCATGAAGATGTGGATTGATGAGTAATTCCCTTGCAGAACCGTTATATAGATTTTATACTAGATCAGAAAGTAATAGGCTGTTTTCATTGGGCGGAAGCGGATGAGTCTACAGTACGCTGCGTCCTCAAGGTTTGAGTAGACATACGCTTGGCGTACGTTGGCGAACCTCGTGAGCCCTTGTTTGTATCATCAGTAGAACCTTTTGACTAGGATTAGGTGTCTAAGGCAATTGTTGTTGCACATTAGCAGTAGCTTGTGTGTTGTTATTATAGTCTGTGTACGATAAGTATAGTACGGGCCAGCTCCGAAGATTCCGCCGAAATGTAAATTAAACATGGTAGTTTGGGATAAACAACTCTGTACGATACAAAGCACAATAAAGAGATTTAACTGGTCTTAAGACTTGATAGGAAATAAAATAAGGCTTTGGGCGATATCAGTTCACTGGATTGCCGATCATTTTCTGTATACACCTTTAAAATTCAGCAATTGTTTTCTAAAAATAATTTGTGAAACGGATTGTTTTTAAGACGTTTTAATAGAAAAATACACGCAAAACAAGATGCACGTATTTTACTATGAATGCTGATTGCATTTGTCATAGATGGGTAATCCAGCTTTCTTTGAACTAAAGATGCCGACGTTATCTATGATAATATATGTCGCACGAATAGATACTGCTTCAAGTATTGACTGCTATCAAACTTTAAAATGGTTGGTCGAAACTTGCTACAAAAAAGCCATTTTTTATTTTTTTTTTTATCTGCATATGCTGTTCATGAGATAACGAAAAAATCGATCATGAATATAAAGGAAAATATAGATATTTTACTGACGTTTTTGCATACATGACAGTTTCTATCATTGAAACTGTTCATTGAAACATTATTCCCCATCCGGAAGAACACTGCGTATACCCTCCCGGACGACTTTTTGAGTAGGCAGCATTAGCACAGGGGACCAATGGGTCCAGCGCAAATATAACGATATTTACTTTGCCTCTACATTTGTCGTAAGCAAGCGTGGACATTTTTGTTGGGCTAATTTTTTTTTTGAAAACGTTACTGTCAAAAGGGGTCTGCGAAGCTTCATTATAGAGTTAACTCGTACCACGCATCTAAAACAAGCTTCAAGGCTTGCACAGCGCAGGAAAATTTCCATTGGCGGTAATGCAATATACTGGGACGTCGACCACCTCGATGACACTGGATTTGAAAACAAGACGACTAGTTAAGTAGGAAATTACGGTGGATAGCTCGATGAGCACGCGAAGACTCACCCGCTAGGCGAGAGCAAGAGCATCTTCCTTCTACAATATTTCTCTACAATATACCCTTCTACAATAAGTGTGTCGTCACACTCTATGCGCGTATACATAGACAGCGAGCACTGGTAAAACGTTTGGTTCCCACGCCGATTACCAAATGTTGACGCTAGTGAAGCTTAGCGTAGTCGCTAAAGGATCGCCTTGCAATTTAGATTCAGAACTTCATAGATCAACGTAGATCGGGATAAGATTATTCTTTCAAAGTGTTTACCCGAAAGATAGTGCTTCTTGGCGCAGCTTTCAACTATGGTGCGAATCATCGGACAGACAAAACTCTGCCCTATCTTCTGTTACCACTGTGACATTGCTACGAATCGTGAATTAAACTCCACAGTCGCAGGCCACAATCGTTTGCTGTTTGACAGCTTTGTGGTTTTTGTTTTGTCCTATACACATCGAGGCGCAGGCAGGCGTCCAACGATGCAGTAAAATCTCGGCAATGAAGTGATGCTCTGTAGCTTTCAACAACTCCACAGGCTTGTGTTGTTAGTTCTGATGGATAGCATGCGCAGTTGTCATTGAATACTATCATCAACCTCTGCTAACGCGAGACTGTAACAACCTGAAGTAGTAGATTTTTCCGAGCGTCTACAGCTATGCTTAAACAGGTGTTGGGACGGCGTGCTGGCTCTCGGCACGTTTCTTCCACGTTGGATTTCCTGAGATTTTTTCGCAGTCACTGACGGTGTTACACCGAGCTGGTCCTAATCTTCTTGATCCGTTCCCCTTTCTACGGCTCGCCGACACATCGACGATTTCATGTGATTTTCAGGTAGTGATAATTCGTTTCGTAAGTAATTCAAACTGATATTGTGTGACGATAGCCAATCAACGCGATGTCTAGTTTCATTTTCGAGGACCGCATTTGTCCCTAAGAATCATAATGAATCATCGTCATCATGGTCCATGGTGCCTGATTGGGCTTTATTGGTGAGAAATCGGTGCTGATACGCGCCGTTACGCGTTGTCGCTCAGCCGAAATACGACGCACAGACCAAAGGTCTCCTTGATCCATCTTATGCATGCATCAGTAAATGCTATAGAAAAACATTGACCACCTTATGCTCTGCGACTGGATCAGTCAGTCTCGTTCATTTTTCCGCCCTGCTGACCCTCCACTAGTCCTACGTAGACCTTGCACGCATAAGCCGCTCATTCGGTTTTTTAAATATTACTCGATTTTTTTTCTTTTGCTTAACGTAACACCGCTATTTAACATATTAATAGCTTACTGATAGCAAATTGATAATAGCAAATTTACACCTCAAACATTAGTCATTTTTCAATAGCCAGCTTATTAGCCATAAGCGTAATCCTTATGGCAAGGCTGCAGTGTCGAAGATGAAGATGAAGAAAGCCTTTATCGCTGCGATCTTCGTCGCTTTATTCGGCTGAGGTAATAACGATAGCAACAGAAAGAAAACGTTGCTAGATATCGCCATTGGAAGATAGTACCTGTCTGCATCTTTGACCATCTAAGTCCGCATGTGTTTTTAGTTTAGAGCTGCCTGCGATTGCTACACGCCACCAACTCTGTAAGTTAGGCTGGGGTCCGGATTTATCGACTATGATGTATTGTGATCATAGAGTCGTGGAAAAAACACTGATCGGTTCTGGAAGGATTATCCTGACAGCGTCTGAACAGCTACAATGAAGTGATTTTGAGGACCAGGCATCTAGGAAATTAACAAAAGGCCAGATAAGAAAGCTCAGATTCTATATAAGCTGTCGGTAAAGCCAGTGGACATAGAACCTATTGCATTGATTGAAACGCCAGATACTGCCGAGATGGCTTTACTTTTGAAATAACAGATAAGCGGTACTGGCAAGGTGAAGTAGCTTCGGTGACATTAGATCCACGGCAACCAATAGAAATGATAACGGTGATGAAATTGCGAATATCTATAAGGGAATCCGTATTGTTATTGCGGTAGGTGCAACGAGATCGTGTTTTGCTGCATGGTCCTCGCAGCGTCAATCCTTTGATTTTAAAGATGAAGGTATAAAATCGAGCGGAGCAAGCTTTAATATAAACTCTTCAATTCTGCATCATCCAAGGGACGTCTGTGGTTTCTACATACTATTAGATCAAATGGCTGACGTTTACAAGTTAAAGCTATCTGAGAATGAAGGTAAAAAGTATGTGTCTAACCTTGGGCGATCTGGATTAGCGAATCTTACACATGAGAAGTAGAAACGCCTCCAACTGAGCTTACCGCGTCGTCGATAGCTCATCCTGGTTATCACGGTATCTTGAAAAACATTGGCCGATTAGAAACGACGTGAAGTTGAAGAGAATTATTGTTGAGGGCCGTATCTAAATAAATGATGATTTGACAATCATTGTGACTCAGTCAAGCATTATATGATTCGATCCATCGCCTCTACTTCATCTACTTATCATATGTTATTATTGTTATCGTTGTTGTTGGTGCCATTGTTTCTAGTATTGTAAGTCAGAAACTCCTATTGTTCCGTATCACCGATATTAATGAATTCTCGTAACTTTTTAATGCCAGTACTTCAGGCCACGAGGCACACTAGTTGACAAGTTACATCGTTGCTGAAGTAGAACGCCAGTAATAGCATCGGTAACAACAATCCCTTCTCCCCCTGTAACTCCGTGCAAACGATCACGTACTTTCCAGTTATTCGTGCATTGGACAGCGGCTTGGGACATGCCGGACATAAACAAATTGAGTGACCCCGATAACAAACAACGCCACCAGAATATCATTCTTTCATTAAGCACATACGTATCAGCACCACCTCGGTTGGACCTTATTGGGAATAAAACACATGTCTACTCTTTCAACTAGTCTTACATGTATGGAGCTGACGCCGATATACGTAACAATTCGAATTGATGACGAACGTTTGATGGACAAATAGAGTTTGCTTTAATGTACGGTAAAGATTTTAAAAAAGCAAAGTGCTTTGTCTTTTTCCTATTGAAACACTACGACGCAGGTTCACCTCTATATATATATATATATATATATATATATATATATATGGTAGAGGTGAACACTCGAAGACATGACAAGTCCAACCAAGCGATGTAATCGAATCCAGATGGTCACCGGTAGATTGATGATATGGGAACTTGGTTATCGTACATACTTATATACATTTGTATCTGACGAGAGAGACACCCTTAACGACCGTGTTTAATTATTTATGAGCAACCATTTATTCCGCACTTCAAGGCTCATGACTTTGTGTTTTTCATCATTTTTAATAATGACAGTGAAGTTTCGGCATTTGGCAGATTATTATTCTATATAATACAGTATATATAGGCTGGGGCGTCTAAACCTAAACCGGTTCTTATGAGTTACTTTCAAGGCTACATCTATACAAGGGTTAATAATTCAAGCACACTCTGTTTTGTAGGTGCTAGAAATGTAATATCTGTTGGTCAAGGTTATTTTCTGTAATGATTATCCATTGCGATTATATAGCTGCTTTTCGTGACTTAAACACTGACAACTATTACGTTATTCCGCTAATAATTTTTCGTAGTAGTCGTCCACTAGGCGATATTGATGGGTGTAAACTTCATAAAGTGTTATTCGAATACTATACGTACAAAAAAATTGGATGGGATTGGATTTTGGGTCGATAGCGTACCAAAAGTTCGAAAGTTATCTTGAAAAGTTTACCCGTTCGAACTTACCTCGACAATCCAATTGGCAATGATTCCTTTGCTCTTCAAAATGATCTATTAATCGCTATTAATATCTATATGTAAAGTTTACATAAATCAAAATGCTATTTTTGGACCATTGGACAAAGCATTTTCGGGTCTTTTAAATTTGAACTTCATAGAAAATTTTCTGATTGGTTTGTTAGACAGCTTTCTTTCTTGGATTACTCGAAAGACGCATAAAAGCTGCCAGCAAGAGTTCGGACCGAAAAGAAGGTTTCTAACCCGTTTTTCGTAAATAGTAATTTCCGATAATAACTGATTTTTGCGACAAGTTTTTAACAGAACGACGCCACTGAAAGGTTTTAGAAGAAATTTACTTCACTCTTTTACCAAGGATAGTAACTGATTATACTTGTCCGAATTTAAATACTTTTATTATATATATATATATATATATATAAAGTACACTTGCAAATCTTCTATTTTTTTTTTACAAAACCTCAACCTCGATCAAGACCTCAGTCATCAAGATGTGTGTCAAGCAGTTCACGGAATCCCTTGCTCTACAGTTGTCGGCTCTTCCAGATTCATATTTTGGTTCCCCAATTTGCAAAACCCGTTTTTCAGCTCATAGATTTTTCATAGATTTAAATGTATAAATGGTAGACTAAACGAGTCAACCCCGACATCTTAGCCTCGTGAGAGGAAGTTCTCTGTTGAGGCGGAAGACGATCTTTCACGTCCTCACGTGGACGAGCATTATCATTGCAAGATAATCGTGTTACGACTTTCCCGGCCCTGCCAATTCTCGACTTCTAACTTCAATGAGTTAACATTCGCGCCATTAAGCAAGAGGCGTTTTATGAAAATGTCGAAACGTATAGTAGTTGTGCGACGAATTGGAACGTTCCCAGTAAGTTTTTGCTGAGTGAAAATGTGAGCACAACTTGAATGATAATAACCAACTTGGGTTAGTTAAGTCGTAAAAGAACCCACGTAAAACGCAGAAACCGATGGATGTGGCCGAAATTATGAATATTTCGGCCGATGTTGCAATCGGTGGGTTATAGATTCATCAATTTCGTCTGATTCTGTGTCCCGACTATCCATGTAAAAGGTCCGCATCAAGATATAGTCTCGCATAACGATGATGACAATTGTGCGCAAATGCTACATTCTGTTGAAAATAGAATTCAGTGCCTTGAGTGAAGGTTTCGAGTGTGCGATAAAACAAAGCCTTGCAGTAAATTCAAGTCACCGTACAATGGCCGGA
Source organism: Varroa destructor (assembly GCF_002443255.2). Lineage (NCBI taxonomy): Eukaryota > Metazoa > Arthropoda > Arachnida > Mesostigmata > Varroidae > Varroa > Varroa destructor. The sequence continues at coordinate 20,817,928 of NW_019211458.1, read as the reverse complement.
CTAAGTTACTTCCTGCATTTACAACAGAGACAAAACAACTTGAATAAATGTATACTATTATATGAAGTGGCAAAAAAAAAGTTTATTTTTAGTGACATTTGAAGTATATGCGCAGCATACACCGTCCCAAGTGATGTGTTTGGAACCTCATTTAAACATTGGCTCTAGATAGAAAATAATAAATGACCTTAGATAAAGTGGAGCAAGAAGAAGGCAATGTTTGTGAATGGTACCTTTTTCAAGGCACGACAGGTGAAGCAACCAGGGCTGCAATCAAACCGTATAT